>NC_061100.1:58089357-58108150 GCF_015104395.2 Macrobrachium nipponense
TATTTGTTTTTAATACTTTCAAATAATAATAATAATAATAATAATAACTGTATAATACAAAATTCATATGTGATGGTATTTTAAAGAAATACAATACGTACTAATCTATCCATGTCACTTTTAATTAAGGTTAACTCTCTCTCTCTCTCTCTCTCTCTCTCTCTCTCTCTCTCTCTCTCTCTCTCTCTCTCTCTTTAGCCACACAAGATAATAATGTCATAGTGGTATCCCTCCCTCTCTGCGCTGAAGCGTTATAAGTATTTTTTGAGAGAACAGAGAGAGATAAACACTCT
Organism: Macrobrachium nipponense; assembly: GCF_015104395.2. Lineage (NCBI taxonomy): Eukaryota > Metazoa > Arthropoda > Malacostraca > Decapoda > Palaemonidae > Macrobrachium > Macrobrachium nipponense. The sequence continues at coordinate 58,089,651 of NC_061100.1, forward strand.
CTCTCTCTCTCTCTCTCCTTTTACCGAGATGAAAGAATTTTTATGGTACTAGTATGTAAAATGTTTATTGATAATTTCAGTTAAGGTTAACTCTCTCTCTCTCTCTCTCTCTCTCTCTCTCTCTCTCTCTCTCTCTCTCTCTCTCTCTCTCTCTTTTGCCACACAAGATAATAATGTGTCATAGTGGTAACTCCCTCCCTCTCTTTCGCTGGAAGCGTTATAAGTATTTTTTGAGAGAACAGAGAGAGATAAACACTCTCTCTCTCTCTCTTTTACTGAGATGAAAGAATTTTTATGGTACTACTATGAGATTCAGGGTCTCTGTAACACTGTTTTTTGGACTTTGCTCCTTGTCAAAGCATCGGATGTAGCTGAAAGTTGACATATGTATAGTTTACAACCACACACAAATTTTGTCAGCATTATCAATAACCTAAACCCGATAGTTTCAATTTTTATAGAGTAATAATGATATAGCCGACGCCATGGCCAATGATTACGACCCAAGAGTCGAAAAACATTCATTACGTAAGCAAGGTAAACAAACACCTTTTGACTAAATGTTGCCCCGCCCATCCACCAGACAGAAATTCCATCGGCTCTGAAACCCAAAGACTTTATGTATGGTGGAACGATACATAGATGTGGGTGGGGTATCAGTGCTAACGTAGTAATACTACTGTAGCAGTAGTGCCGCAACAGCATAGCAGTAATATACATGAATTAAATGTTTAGGCCAACTGGTGGGATCCTTGAGGATCATTTAGCACTTCTTACAACTACTCGAGAAATTAGTTTTTATAGCCAGAAGTTAAATTTTCTAATCCAACAATGACCATGGTAGCCTTCAGTGTTATCCTGAATTATAACAAGGCGAAAGTGGGTGGAGCCTCATGAAGTCACCATTCTGACGATAATTATTGGTGAAGGTTTCAAGCCAATATACGGTACCGGCTATTTTTTTTTTTTTTTGTTTTTTTTTTTTTTTTTTTTTTTCAGTAAATAGGTAGACAGCCATAAATAAAAATTGCTTAGACATTGGATATAGCAGTTTATCAAATCAAGTTGTCTACTATGTTTTTGATAATTACCAACTTTTCCCTACATCTTGTCAATCTGATTGTGACCTATAAAGTAGACTGTAATTTCTTTGGAAACTTATTTTGGGAGTTAGACTAATAATCGAAGTGTGTATTTATTAACATAATCCCTTGGTTTGTTCATTATGACAATTATCAGTGGAGAGGTTCCAGAGTTCATAAAGGTGTACTGCTTTGCTTGTATTTAAATTTATATGTCATTGTTGCCAGAGGTTTAGCCTTCGTTACGTATAGCCAATCATCCATCGAGAAAGAGGGAAGAAATGCTGTCATAAGTTACGTAACGAGTGCGTTCGAAACCTTTTCTCTGAGTAAGTTGGCCCGTCTTCAAAAAAAGGTCACTTTACATTATAAGTGCCAAATTTATTCAACCTACGTAGTGCAGAATACACTCAAAATTTATGTGTTGATATTATATGTATTCTGAATAGGCGTTATATTTATGAAATGCATAGATAAAAAGTTATTGCGGAAAAACTGTGTTACAGAGGCCCTGAATCTCATAGTAGTATGTAAAATGTTTATTGATAATTTCAGTTATTTAATAATAATAATAAGTATATAATATATATATATATATATATATAGATATATATATATATATAGATAGATAGATATAGATAGATAGATAGATATGAGATGATATATATATATATATATATATATATATATATATATATATATATATAGATATATATATATAGTATATATATCTATATCTATATATATCTATATCTATATATATATCTATCTATCTATATATATATATATATATATATATATATATATATATATATATATATATATATATATATATATGTATATATATATAGGCAGTCCCTGCCTTACGATACGAGTCCCGTTGTTGAGACGCGTCATAAGCCGAAAAATCATCAAAAATCCTCAGAAAACCTTACTTCTAATGCTTTGGGTGTATTGAAAAGTATGTAAACTGCATTTTTTTGCATTTTTCAAAGAAAAAACCTTCAAATATTGATTATTTTGTATTTTTTGAGTCATATTTCTTCCGTCAGATTGGCATTGTAAGAGTTGTAACTCTGGAACATGAGTCGTAAACTTGGAAATAATTTTTTGATAGATATAATTGAAAAGCGTTGTAACCTCGGAACGTCGTAAACCGAACCTGTCATAAGCCGGGGACTGCTTGTATATTTTTATATATTTACAGTTCTCCCCATATTCGTGGGGGATGCTTACCAGATCCTGCTCGAATAGCTAGAATCTGCGACTAGTTGAAACCCCTGTAAAAATGCTTAAAACTGCCTGTTTTTTTTAGTTAAAACTCAAAAGAAAACCCCACTAAAAATGTATAGACCTGGTTTTTTCAATGATGTTATTGCAAAAAATGCATTTTATGATGAAATTGATAAAGCATAAATAGGAATTTTGGGATATTCTTCATAGAAAAATACCATGAATAGGCAAATATTCTGCATAATGGGGTATATGTTTCTGGAGAAATCTGCAAATCATGAGTCCATGAATACGGGTTTTTATTGTATTTATGTATGTGTATATATATATATATATATATATATATATATATATATATATATATATATATATATATGTGTGTGTGTGTGTGTGTGTGTGTGTGTGTATGTCTTAAACAAGTTTGTTCATACACGAAACAAACCTTCGGTCTAACAGTTGGATTTACTAGCGCCAAGCTGGAAACCGGTAGAATTAAAATTACACTTGTGAGATCCAGGGACTAATGGCATCTATACCAGGTCACGGGGCATGTATACCCAGAATGCCCACGGCTACCTGTGACCCATCAGTTATTTTCCTACCGCCTTTAAGATAAGACGTGTTTACTGTCGATCTCATTTAAAGCCGGTTTTTTTTCAGTTTGCCCGTTCTTTATCCATTTCATTTTTTATTTTTCATTCCTTTTCTTTCTCCAAGTGTGATCAGTGTGTGGTAAGAGTGTATACGTGGTATGATGGAGAATTTTGCCTCAACATCGGGATCGTCTACCGCTTCGAAGAGGAGACAAAGGAAATGCCCAGGAGTCAGTGGCTTCCCTTGTTCTAGGTTCCTAACTTCGGTGTCGCGGATCCTCATCCACGTGTAGTAGGTGCAGGGAAAACGTATGTACGGTTACTAATCCGTGTTCTGTTTGTCGCGCGGTGGTGTGGAAACAGTGGGGAAGAAGTTCTATGGGAAAAGCCAATACAAAAGAAAGGGGTGACGCCATCTTTGGATGACCAAACCTTACCGCTTCTTTTGTATCGGTAATAAACCAGGCTGCTCCATATGTTTCTCCACCTGCTTTTGAATTGTCTCATACCCCTTCAGTTTCTCCTAGCGGTTCTGTATCGGAAACGTCAGGAGGGGCTGGCCTTGGGTAATTTTATGAATAATTTGCACTCTCCTTTGTTCCCAGCAAGTAGAGGGGGAGATCCGCCATCATTTGTTCCAGGCTCCTGCTACTCAAGCGCATAGGTTAGATGGTACGTGGTCAGCGCTAGGCCTACCAGGCGTACAACCTTGGATGGTCTGCTTGCGCATTATATGATGTCACGGTTCCCAGCAGGGTCCGGCAGCGCTGAATGTTCCTCATCCCCCGGGCTTGCAATTTATGGGAATTAATGCCGCGGCTTCACCATCCCACTCAGTATTTACAGCGATGCAGAAACGTGGGAGGTAGTTTGGCAGCAACGTGCGGTTGCCAGCAGAAACCTCTCAGTCTCTCCCTACGAGAGGGATGACGTCACAACATACGTCACTCTGAGTGGCATGGCGTGATGACGTCACAGACCGATTCTCGGCCTTTTTCGATGCACCCAGACGCTAATACGCCTTCTGACCCGTCAATGCAAAACTGTAATGCAGAAATTACAGGATAGAGAGGAGAATGAATAAGAGAGACAAAAAGCAAAAAGAAAAAGTGATTCGCCTTCTTCGTCTTCTTCCTCTAGTTCGGCGTCATCGCTAAGTCCGATAACGTCACGGCGAGCGCCTGTCAAGCGTTGGAGGAGGATTCGGGAGTTCTTAGCGGATCTCAGGCCAAGAGGAGAGAATTAATTCTTCCTCTTTCTTCGGACCAAGACTGTCATTTCCAGTCAGCAAGAAGGTCGGAAAATCAGTGGCTATTAAGCACAAGGTTGGCAGACGAAGCCGTTCGCAAGAGTCTGAACACGCGAGAGAGGTGACGGCCGGCGAGCTAGCGGCCGAGGCGGAGTTGCCAGTTCGGATCGCAAAAACTGCGATACCTCTGGTAAAATCGACGTGGCGGCGAAAGGTGCAGCAGAGGATGGAATGCAGGTCCAGTTTCGCCCGTAAGACCGTTCAAAATACGTACGAAGGACGATAAGGCTCCTATTAAAAGTACGAAAAATAGAGAGTTGGCAACCTCGGCGGATACGTTCGTGGAAGGCAGTGTCCATCTGGATAGAAGGCCGAGGCCGGGCTCGCCGACGCTCGAAAACGATGCCAATGCTAATAGAGACGAACTTACCTCTGTCTTAAGGGAGCCTTCATCTTGGAGATCTAGACGAGATTCTCGCTCTAGATCCGTGAGCAGAGCAAAGAGTGAGACGTTCTCGTTCCCCTGCTGACTATCTGGGATCGAGCCAACAGCGGCCAGCAAAGATCAAAGAGACCGCGGCGTAGGGGCAGCGGCCGTGGAATTCCGGGCCGTCTGTCAGAAGATAGAGGCGAGACAACATCTCTCGTGACGGAGAGTGGTACACTAGAGCCGGAGGTTAAGGAGAAAACCAAGAGTTTCTGGCCTCGTATGCAGAGGTTATTGATTTGATTCGTCAATTCAATAGCCTTTCGGAGAAGACAGAAACACCGGCCAGCCAGTATGCTTCCTCCTGGAATTGACATGGCGTTTGACTAAAGAGGGATACCAAGGTGTCGTATGAATTGCCTTGTTCGAGTCATGCGGAATCGGTCTTGCAACACGTAAACGCAAAGATTGCAGGGAGGGATAATTCCTTAAGATCTATAGATCATTTAAATTTATTCCCCTCCAATGATAAAGCAAAGGAAATATTATACGACAACCGAAGGTCCCTTTGCTGTCTAGACAAATGAACCCTAATGTTGTAAGGTTAAGGCTGGATTAACCTTGGATCAGGTTAAAATGGAGTGCCCTTCGATGACGTACCAAGAGGCTGCTACGTTAGAAGCAACAGCTTCTTCTGTCTTTCAGGCTGCGTCTGGTTAGACCTTTGGTCAACAGCAGTGGCGAAAATTGCATCCTCGGAAGCAACAAGGAAAGTAGTGGATGAACCATTGTTCATTAGATTACTACAGTCAGGGTCCAAGGCGATTGCGTACCTGACAAACGTAAGTGCCAATGTTTGGGCAAATATCCTGCTAATGAGGAGAGATGCAGCATTGGCTAGACTAGCCGCAATGTGGATTTGGATTCCCTGTTAGCAATGAGGTAATGGGGATATCTTGGAATCGCAACTACTGTTGCCAGAGGTCATACTGGAAGAGGCGATAGATAGAAGAAGGATGGACACTAACGATAGGTTGGTGCAACAGGCAGTTAGGAAAAACCTCTAACAGTCAAACTACTCCTTTGGAGGGAAGACAACAGCAGATGTCTCGAAAGAAGACAGTGAGACATAGCATCCCTAATAGAGTCACAAGACCCTCTTCCCCAAAGAGGATAACTCATCGGCCCTTTCACAATAGAAACAACAGAGGAAGGGGCAATAGGGGAAGAGGGAGAGGCTCAAGAAGATAGGATGGGCGCCATCCCCCATCACTCGGCCACACCAGTGGGGGGTTGCCTGGCAAATCACTGGAAGGTGTGGCAGGGGAAACTAGGGGCAGAGCAGTGGGTGGTGGATGTTCTCAGGATCGGGTATTTGATTCCGTTCGAGGTAACCCCGCCCTGACAGATCAAACCATTACCCACGTCACTTATGCCCACAAATCTCAGAAGGCCACTATTCTGCAGGACGAAGTGAAGAAGATGATGGAAAAAGGAGCTGTGCAACAAGTATGCAGTCCGACAAAAGGCTTCTACAGCAGGATTTTCCTGGTACCCAAAGCCAACGGGGAGTGGAGGACAGTAATAGACCTGTCACGCTGAATCTGTTTATAAGGAAAACCAGTTTCAAGATGGAAACTCCGAAAAACGGTTCTACAAGCAGTCAGAATCGGAGACTTTATGCTGACAGTTGATCTAAAGGACGCATACTTTCAGATACCAGTCCATCAGTCTTCAAGGAAATTTCTCCGCTTCAGTCTTGCAGGAAAGCTTTCGAGTTCAAGGTCCTGTGCTTCGGATTGACAACGTCTCCTCAAGTTTTTACAAGAGTGTTCACCCTCGTGTCGCGTGGGCGCATGCTCAGGGGATCAGGCTAATAAGATATCTGGACGATTTGGCTGGTGATAGCAAAGTCCATGGAGAAATTACTCAGGGACAGGGCGGCCCTCCTGCAGCTTTGTCACAGCCTAGGTATTGTGGTGAATCAGCAGAAGTCGCAGCTGGATCCAAGTCACGTTTGGAATATCTGGGAATGGTGATAGACACAACACAAGCCAAAGTATTCCGACAGACCAAAGAGTAGAGAATGCAAACAAGTGGTGAATGCCTTTCTGGGTGGGAAAGCAGACACAGCCAGCAAGACAGTGGCAGGTGGTGCTGGGAATCCTAACTCCCTGGAGAAGCTGTACCACAAGGAAGGCTACACCTTCGGTCCCTACAATGGAGGATGAAGGAGTTTTGGTCACCAACAGTAGATCACCCGTACGAGCAAATTCCCTTGTCGGCAGAAGTGGGAGGACTTGCTGTGGTGGGTGGACGACAACAATCTGACAGTGGGTGTCCCCCTTCAACAATCCTCCCCAGACCTCTTGCTGTTCTCGGATGCGTCACTAGAAGGCTGGGGAGCCATATGGAGGAGTTGATGGTGTCAGCAAAATGGAGTTGCAAGGACAGAGAACTCCATATAAACGTGCTGGAGTTGAAAGCAGCTTTCCTGGCTCTACAAGAATTCAGGGAGAGAGTAAAGGGACACTCAGTGGTATTGATGTTTCAGACAACACCACAGTAGTAGCTTATAAACAGCAAGGAGGCCTAGTTTCTCGGCAGTTACATGTGATGACAGTTCAACTTCACCAGTGGGCTATAGAGAACCTGGTAGACATCAGGCCAGGTATATTCCGGGAAAAAGAAACATAGTGGCCGACAAGTTGAGCCGCAGGGATCAGATTCTGGGAACGGAGTGGCCCTACACCAACAGGTAGTGGACAGGATGCTCATGTTTGTGGGAAGGACCGATCATAGACCTATTCGCAACCAGGTACACAAAAAGTTGGAAGTGTATTGTTCAGTAGTCCTGGACGCAGAGGCAGTAGCAGAAGATGCACTACAACACCCCTGGGACAATCTGGACGTGTACGCATTTCCTCCATTTTGTCTAATCCGTCAGGTTCTGAACAGGGTAATGCGTCTCAGAACCTCAAGATGACCCTGGTAGCCCTGTTATGGCCGAAAGCAGAGTGGTTTCCAGACCTACTGGAACTCCTAGTAGATGCCAAGAGAGTTACCTCCATGGAGCAAACCTCTGTGTCAGCCTCACGTGGAGAGGTACCACCAGTCGGTGAAGTCCCTATCGCTTCACGGGTGGAGACTGTCAAGTATCTCCTCCGAGAGCGAGGGTTTTCGCAGAAAGCAGCAACTCAGATGGCAGGTAATATCAGAAAATCATCTGCGACAGTATACCAAGGAAAGTGGTCAGCATACTGTGATTGGTGTCGTAGAGGGAACGTGTCTCCACTCGGTACCACTATTCAGCAGTTAGCAGACTTTCTGATATATCTCAGAACAGAAAAACATATGTCTGTATCTGCAGTGAAGGGGTACAGGGCTGCTCTAGCCTCAGTCTTACGACAATGAAAGGAGTGGACATATCGTCTTCATGGGAGTTGGCCATGCTGATGAGGAGCTTGAAAACAGTCATGCCCACCAAAGGAGCTAAAAGCCCAGATTGGGGATCTGACCAATGGTACTGAGTAGTCTGACAAAACCCCCCTACGAACCACTAAGGCAGTCCACGGATAGGAGCCTGACCCTGAAGACAGTCTTCTTATTGGCCCTGGCTTCAACCAAAAGGGTGGGGGAGCTACATGGCCTCTCATATTCATAAAGCACTCGAGAGGTTGGTTGGAGATCAATGGTGTGTGAGTTTGTCCCAGAATTCGTGGCAAAGACCCAAAATCCAACAATAGTAGACGGCAGATTCGACTCCTTTACCATACCTTCCTTGGCAGACTTTGTAGACAACGACAAAGCTGAAATGCTCCTGTGCCCCGTCAGGGCACTAAGGGAGTACTTAAAGAGAACAAGGCACCTCAGGCCGGGTGCCAGAGGTTGTTCGTAAGTACAGGACGGAACAAGAAGGAAGTGTCCAAAAATACAATATCATTTTGGTTTTGGCTAAGGGAGACGATCAGAGATGCTTATACTGCAGAAGACAGAGGGTCAGATAGCCAGGTGGGAGCTAGAGCTCATGACATCAGGGGTGTGAGTGCTTCCCTGGCATTTTAAGAAGAACATGTCTGTGGGATAAAATTTCTGAAAGCTGGCGTGTGGAAGCGCCAAACAAACTTTCACCTCATTTTATTTGAAAGATGTTGCCCATAGATCCTTGGACACCTTTTCCTTGGGTCCAGTGGTGGCGGCCCAACAAGTGATATAGTTCATCCAGTGCCCCTGGCGGGTCAGTTTGCGTCTAGTCTAAGATGAAGGTATGAAAGTAGATGAATGGGATGACTGTCTTTTTTTCTTTACTACTTTCTTCCTACTCCTTTAACTACGGGCGATATGAAGGAGAGTACCGTCATGTGCTGGAACGGACTAGATGCAGGTGAGATGGTCAGCCATACTGTGAAGCTATCTTAGCTGATGATATACTTTTCAGTAGCAACACACCCCTCTGGATAATAAGGGAAAGGAAAAGGGGGTGAAGTGGAGGGGATCCAGTCGCAAGGGACAAGAGTAAACAGTAGAATGGTATCTACACCAGTGGGAGGAAACCAATAGATCCGCTTATATCTTTGGTCCTAGGTTCATTGTCCATTCTCTTAGAATTTCCCCTATCTATTCGGAATGGATAGGTGGCAAACTCCCAGTCAGTTGTGAGACTTACCTCCCTCCAATAGTAAGTCTATCCCTAATGTAAGACCGAAGGTTTGTTTCGTGTATGAACAAATACAAACCAAATTTGTAACTAATTTGTATTTTTATAACTAACAAACCTGAGGGTCTTAAAAAGTTAAAAACAAAGGCCCACCTCGAACCACCCCTCTAGCAGTCTAAACTGGGTTAGAAATATAACTGATGGGTCCCACAGGTAGCCGTGGGGCATTTTGGGTATACATCCCCGTGCACCTGGTATAGATGCCATTAGTCCCTGGATCTCACAAGTGTAATTTTAATTCTACCCGGTTTCCAGCTTGGCGCTAGTAAATCCAACCTGTTAAGACCTCAGGTTTGGTTAGTTATGAAAAATACAAATTAGTTACAAATTTGGTATTTTTAGGACCAAATGATACTCATTAGACAAATGAAAAAAAAACTGCTAGCAAACAACTGCCTACCCTCGATCTGTGGCTGAAACTCTCTCTGGTCGTTAACTGAAATGCAAGACTAGGCTAATAAACCCTCGTAGATACAAAAATATACTTTTTATTTCCCAAATTAGCTAACATTGAAATGGAACAAAATGAACACATTAAAGTGGAATTAAATTAACCCTTAAACACCAAATGGACGTATTAAACGTCGAGTCAAAATCTCCCCCGATTTCCAAATGGACGTACCATACGTCGGCTCAAAAATTTTTTTTAAAAATTCGCGGAAAAATACTTATAGGCCTACCAGCCGAAAACTTTTGAATCACGCGCCTTGGGGGATGCTGGGAGTTCACGGATCAAGGCGTTGTTTTGTTTACAATCGTTACGCAGGCGCGCAAGCGCGAATTTCTTTCTTATCGCACTAAAAAGTATCAGTGACACATCTCAAAAATTATTTCGTCACTTTGACATAATTTTTGCACCGTTTTAAATTATCCGTTACCTGAAGTATTACAGTTCCTCGCTGGACGAGTGGTTTTCGAGCTCGGCTGCCAGTCCGGTGGTCCGAAGTTCGATTCCCTGCTCTGCCAACGCGGAATCAGAGGAATTTATTTCTGGTGATAGAAATTCATTTCTCGATATAGTGTGGTTCGGATCCCACAATAAACTGTAGGTCCCGTTGCTAGGTAACCAATAGGTTCGTAGCCACGTAAAAATATCTAATCCTTCGGGCCAGCCCTAGGAGAGCTGTTAATCAGATTAGCTCAGTGGTCTGGTTAAACTAAGATATACTTTTTGAAGTATTATATATGAAAATGTGCGCAATTTCATTTAGAATACAACAAAAAAATACTCATGATTGTAACTTTTATCAGTTTTGAAATATTTCCATATAAATAACGATAAGTGCCAAAATTTCAACCTTCGGTCAACTTTGATTCTACCGAAATGGTCGAAAAACGCAATTGTAAGCTAAAACGCTTATATTGTAGTAATATTCAACTATTTACCTTAATTTTGCTACAAATTTAAAGTCTCTACCACAATATTTCGATTTATGGTGAATTTATGAAAAAACTTTTTCCTTACGTCCGCGCGGTAACTCTTCCGAAAAAAATCATACATGCGATTGTGGTAATGTTTGCACCATTTTAAAATTAGCCGTTACATAAAGTTTTATATATGGAAATGTGCGCATTTCATGCACAATACAACTAAAAGAAAAAACAACCATGGTTGTAGCTTTTATCAGTTTTGAAATATTTTCTTATAAAAATGATAAGTGACAAATTTTCAACCTTCGGTCAATTTTGACTCTACCGAAATGGTCGAAAAACGCAATTGTAAGCTAAAACTCTTATATTTTAGTAATATTCAATCATTTATCTTTATTTTGTAACAAATTGGACGCCTCTAGCACAATATTTCGATTTATGGTGAATTTATGAAAAAAATAACATTTTCCTTACGTCCCGCGCGGTAACTCTTCCGAAAAAAAAAAATCATACGTGCGATTGTGGATGGTAATGTTTGCACCATTTTCCATTAGCCGTTACTAGTAATTTTATATGGAATGTGCGCAATTTCATGTAGAATACAACGAAAAAATAATTGAGGTTGTAGCTTTTCTCATTTCGAAATATTTGCATATAAATCCACGATAAATAGAAAAAAAACCACATTCGGTCAACTTTTGACTCTACCGAAATGGTCGAAAAAACGCCAATTGTAAGCTAAAAATCTTATATTTTAGTAATATTAAATCATTTACCTTCATTTTGCAACAAATTGGAAGTCTCTAGCGCAATATTTCGATTTATGTGATTTATGAAAAAAACTTTCCTTCCCTCCGCGCGCGGATTCTCCGTCATAAATCTCCGAATTGCGTACATCGAATTCTCGGAAATTTTGCCTCCGTTTACATATTAGGCATTTCATAGAGTTTTATATATGAAAATGCGCATTTCATGTAAATAAAAGGAAAAATATTTGAAGGTTGTAGCTTTTCTCATTTTCGAAATAATTGCATATAAATCACGATAAATAGAAAAAAACCACGTCGGTCAACTTTGACTCTACCGAAATGGTGCGAAAAACGCAATTGTAAGCTAAAACTCTTTACAGTATCGTAATATTCAATCATTTGTATTCATTTTGAAACAAATTGGAAGTCTCTAGAACAATATTTAGATTTATGGTGGAAAAAAAGATTTTTGAAAAAAACATTTTTTTACGTCCGCGCGTTACGAATTCGTACATCATTTTGTGATAATATTTTTCCGGTGTTGCTTTTATTGTTTTCTTTTAATTAATTATATATCAAAATGATTGCAATTTAGTGTACAATACAACGAAAAAAAAAGAAACTCGTTAGCTTTTACCGTTTTTTGCACAGCGTGGATTTTAATACAATTATCTATGAATTTTTTTTTTTGCTACCATATATCGCATTATTTACATATGATAATGATATTATTTTTCATTTTCTGATGATTGCATACTAAACTTCAGGCAATGACAAAAAAAAAGGAGCCAAAAATGAACTCTTAATCTTCAAAACTAAGCTCGGTGTGATTTTTTGAAAAAATTATTTTTTCCGCTTCCGCACTCACTCAAAACCGGCTCTGGCATTCGGGGGAGTTTTTTATTTTTACTGCTTCCGGCGTTTAAGGGTTAATATAGTCTGACCCAAAAAAAAAACTGTAAAACAGTTATTTTCCTCTCCTGAACCAGTTTAAGTAAGTACCCCCTTAAATCTCACTGTGTCTGATTAACCACACCATTCTTAATAGTTAAATAAGTCTTAGAGAACCCATTCTCTTATATGGTGCCATTGAACCCATCTGAAATAAAGAGACCATACTTATTACACACTTCACAAGTGAAAGTTAATCCAAATGAATTTGTACGCACACACTTATCTTTCTCTTTTCACTTCAAAGGTTAACTTTTTCAAAGTCTTATCTTACGTTACCTTATTCGATGGCCTTCTCAAACCTCTTTCCATATTTATATGTATATATATATATATATATATATATATATATATATATATATATGTGTGTGTGTGTGTGTGTGTGTGTGTCTTAAACGAGTTTTTAGGACCAAATGATACTCATTTAGACAAATGAAACTGCTAGCAAACAACTGCCTACCCTCGATCTGTGGCTGAAACTCTCTCTGGTCGTTAACTGAAATGCAAGACTAGGCTAATAAACCCTCGTAGATTCAAAAAATATACTTTTTATTTCCCAAATTAGCCAACATTGAAATGGAACAAAATGAATACATTAAAGTGGAATTAAATTAATAAAGTCTGACCCCAAAAAAACTGTAAAACAGTCATTTTCCTCTCCTGAACCAGGTTTAAGTAAGTACCCCCTTAAATCTCACTGTGTCTGATTAACCACACCATTCTTAATAGTTAAATAAGTCTTAGAGAACCCATTCTCTTATATGGTGCTATTGAACCCATCTGAAATAAAGAAACCATACTTATTACACCACTTCACAAGTGAAAGTTAATCCAAATGAATGTGTACGCACCACACTTATCTTTCTCTTTTCACTTCAAATGTTAACTTTTTCAAAGTCTTATCTTACGTTACCTTATTCGATGGGCCTTCTCAAACCTCTTCCAGGTGTGTTCTGCACACTGTCACAAGTAATAAAAGAGTGTCCTCTTTTCTTCTCATTACTTATCATCAAGCCCATATGTCAAATGCTACGAACACACATGCAGACGTGCCCTGTGGGGCGTCTAGCAACCATGGGAGCTGCATGTCCCAAGCATGTGATTTCCGAGGGTGACGCCGACCTCAGATTACATTGGTCATCATTCCTGGCTGTTTTTCATTTTAGCATTCTTCGGGGAACCTTGTCACTAAGCAGCCTGTCTCTAACCGGAAAGAGCTGAGATTAACAATTCATTACTGCACCCTTTTTAAGATGGCTCAGCCACCTATGTCTTTTGTCACTCCTGTCACACATCACATCGGCAACAGGTATATACTAGTTCATAATGTTTGCAAGATAGCCCCTATAACACATATTTCGACTATCACTATGGATACCATAACCGCAATCACTAGAACTGCGTAGCATTCGTCGAAGAAGAATTCATCTTCGTCACTTTCCTCTAGCGGTGGAACTGTAACTGTCTCTTAAGATAGGCGGGCCTCGTGGTTACATGGAAGTGTTTCACGAACACCTTTGTTTCATAATTGTAGACCCCGGCTGAGCACATCAACCATCCCGAAACAACTCAGCATGCGCCATTATTCAGCGTCTGCGACCCCTGTAGGTGTATCCAACACCCCCGCACTGAACTGTAGATTCGACGTCTTCCGATAAAGGAATCATAACCACCACCTCGTTGTCAACTTGAAATATCCCGTGACTTCCATGGAAGTGCATCTCGCACCCACCTCGTAGAAGATTGTAGACTCCTGATTTGTCCCAGAACATATCCTGAGATCCACCAACAACATCTTGTCCCTGTCAAAGACAATCCATAACATCGCCACTTGTGTGTAGATCTGACCATTGGTACTGTAGAACCAAGCTGTTTCCGTCGTTACTATCGCGTGAAGTTGGGAATTCTTTAAAGTCATCGTGTTCTGTATTTGAAAAGTCTACATGATCATAGAATAACTAAAGTCTTGCTTTACCACACGAATATGTCATTAACTAATGTACCCAATCTCATAGTCATTTATTAAAAATTCCTCACTAAAACAAAATATGATCTTTACCCACTGAATCCTCATAAGTAATCCTATATCTGACAAATATACTATTAAAAACCCCCACAATACCTATATAGCAAAACCCCTGTAATATTTATACAGTTAACCTCCATCAAATATAATGCCGAATACCCCTTCTATCTGACACATCAACTCAGTTCTACCTCCTGTCTATAATAGAAATACTATGTAAAGCTTAACCCCAATTACAAATTTCCCTTGTAGAAAAAAAAAAATAATAATACAACTTTTCCCATTACAAAATGTACACGGAGAGAAAAGAAAACATATATATAATTCAGAGCTTTTCCATATAAAACGCAGTATGTAACGTTACAGAATTTGCCGCCGCAACATATCCCATCGACCGCCGAATTGACCCCTTACATTCATCCTCCCCATGGAATGTCATAATCGACATCCCTGAAAACAGTGCAAATCTCAGAGTAATCAACTCCAAAAGAAAAAATCAGCAACCAGTCTCATCACAGCATTATCAGCATTAATCCACCTTTGAATACCTCATGTGCTCAAATTGCACTATAGACTTGTCTAATCAGACTTGCAACCTCAGATATCGTTATTCCTCCAAACGGCCCAAAAATTCCTTACTGATACTGTATAACCATATTCCCAAAAAATTTTCCCCCCCCTCGCCAAACAAAACCATTCATTTTTGATACTGCCACATGTATATAAAAACCGCATAACCACTTAGTCAGAATATAAACCACAGAAAACCACAATTCAACAATTATACCGACGAAATATAAACCACTGGTGAATATAAAAATACAACACCTTCGTAGGGACCCATAAAACTACAATACGGTAGTGCCACCCCCAAGAGCCATAACACCAAAAGAACCACAATACCCACCAAGAGCCATAACACCAAAAGAACCACAATATCCCCCCTCTTTGGCTAGTAAAACCACAGATCACCGCCAAAAATTATAACCTCAAAAAATCCACACCAAAGATATAGCCACAAAAATTCAGCCCCAAAATTCTCACCATCAAAGATTATAGCCGCAAAAAATTCAGCCCCAATAAACCCATACCGCCAGGGACCACCACATGGGCCTGTTATAATATTTCTCAGCTTAACAGAAATTTGCCATACTTTCCAACCCGATTTTCCTCATGTAATTACCTCTGGTTTTTACGCCAAATCGCCGCAGTTTGCGCATAATTAAATAGTAGAAGAAATGAAAGGGAAAAAAAACATTAAATTAAACTGACTAAACACATTTCACCATCAATTTGCAAAACCAGAAAAAAAATACAACTGCGCGACATATTAGTTACCACAACCAACTCTTTTCAATTTTGATATATGGGTTAATTTCGACTGATCTGTGTTTTCCTCTAAGGCTATAAATCTGTTTCCAGTCTTTTCTTCAACGACTCTAAACGGACCTTCAAATTTCGGACCCAATTTGTAATTTAGTTAATTTCTCACATTGATTTTCAGAAATACCTTGTCTCCAACATTGATTTTAGGATCAGATGTTCTGCTATTACTTCTTTCTACCATTTCTCGGGTCGTGGCCTCAAGATTAGGGCTGAGACAAGCATGTCTCTCCGGTGTGGAAATTAATCCTTTGATTGTATCTTCCCCATGATGAGGCATAGTTAACAGATCAAATGTGCCTCGTGCTTGGCAACCAAACAAAGCTTCAAATGGAGACATTTTAATGGAATCACTAACCATAGTGTTAATATTATGTCTAACAACATCAATATATCTATCCCAGTTTTTATCATTACCACCTACAGTCTTCCTGAGAGCTTCGAGCACTTTCCTGTTTGCTCATTCACACAACCCATTAGCTTCAGGTCTGTATGGAATAATTGTTACTCTCTGTATCCTCATGACTTCTGCCAAACATTCTAAAGTTTTTTTTACAAATTCTCTGCCATTGTCGGTCAATCAAACCTCCAGTGAGCCGTATCTGCAAATGATACATAGAGAAAAATGGTATAGCTACTTCTTCAGGTGTTTATGCTTAAGTGGAAAAATTTCTACTATCCTCGTAAGTTCTCTTTATTATCAACAAAAGTACTTATTCATATCTAGATTCACAAAAATTTCCTAGGATATCCATATGTATTCTCTGAAAAGGTCTACTTGGTATCGGATATGACCCTAATTTGTAGGAATTTATCCTTGCAGGTTTGCAGGCATTGCATACTGTACAGTTTTTCAAATATTTTTCAAAATTTTTCACATCTTTCAGCATATTTTTCCAAATAAATATTTAGCACACACCTATTATACGTTTTTTCTATCCCAAGTGTGGGCTACCGGACGTGCAATGTACTATATCCAAAACCACTGGAATTAGGACTTTCGGAATTACTATCTGTTTCGTGTCTCCTTTACTTTCACTAGTCCTCAATTTATATTTGAGTTTCCTGACCAACTGATTACCTTCTAATTCTAAACCCGAAAAAGGTAACTTATAACGTTTCCTGACTAATTCTCCGCTAAGAAACGCTTTTGCGTCTGCCAAAACTTCATCTTCATCCTGCCTTTGCTCTGTGAGACCCATATCCCACTGTTATAGAATCGCTATTGACAGCATAACTTGTATTCCTTCCGTGTCATAAAAACTTCTACTAAGGGCATCCGCTACTACATTTAATTTGCCTTCTATATATTAAAAACTATCGGGCTTATTAAAAAGATCCAATAATGGCTTGTGGTCTGTAAGGACTTCTACTTTATTCCCCATCAGTAGCATTTTAAAATGAACTAAACTCGACACTATTGCAAAGGCTTCTTTATCTATGGTAGCCATTAATTTCTCATTGCTGCCCTTTGTCCTAAACTTCCTGCTATTAAAGGCTATGGGATTGAATTTCCCATCAAACTTTTGCATAAGGCAAGCACCTATACCCTCCTGACTGGCATCAGTCACTAATTTGAATGTTTTGCTGAAATCTGGAAATTTCAGAACTGGGGGATTCATTAACGCGTCCTTAAGTTTCTGAAAACTATCATTCTGGGCTTTTTCCCATTGAAATTGAATGTCTTCCCGCAATATTTCTATTAGAGCAGCTGCTATGTTTAAAAACCCTTTCACAGACCTACGGAAGAAACTGGCAATGCCTAGGAATGACTTAATTTCTTTCTTGATCTTGGGGTGCGAAAATCCACTATTGCTTTGACTTTATCGTTGTTTACTCTAACCCCTTCCTTGGATATGACATGACCTAAATATGTGATTTGCTTTTCCAAGAACGAACACTTAGCTAACTTAATTTTCAACCCTGCTAATCTAAGCCTCCTAAGTACTTCTGTAAGCACTTCCAGGTGTTGCGCGATCAAGTCTGTTGCGACCAATATGTCATCCATATACACAAAAACATTTTTACCCAATAACCCGTGCAAAACTGTGTTCACCAACCTGGTAAAGGTCATCGGACTGCCCAATAAACCGAACGGCATCCTTGTAAATTCATAGTGTCCCTTGGGCACTGAAAAGGCCGTATATTCCTTACTACTCTCACTAAGAGGACCTGCAGAAAAACCCTGCTCCTAATCAGTTGAGCTATAAATATTATGTCCCCCAATTTCTACAAAAAGATCTGGTATGCATGCGACTGGATAACGGTCAGGGATTGTTTTTTTTTTTTCATTTAAACATCTAAAATCGACGCATACACGGACAGAACCATCCTTCTTAGGCATTGCTAACAGAGGAAAGTTGTATGGAGACACACTAGGTCTAGTGATTCCTTCTCCTTCCATTTATTGACCTCTTTCTCACCTGTTCTCTGATTTTGAAAGGTATGCGGTATGCAGGAATATTAATAGGTTTTGTGCCTTTTTCTAAGTTTACCTTATGTTCTAACACATTAGTCAATCCCAGTTTATCACCTTGTAAAGCTATTGTATCCCCAAATTCTAAGTGAGTTATGGCACACTGTATTTTTTTTAGAATTTTCGGCAATTTTTATTTATTTTGCCAAGTTTTTGCCCTTCTCAGCAGTTATGCTAAACAGAGAGGTTATAGTTTTTTACTGTAACATTAAGTTATTTTACTGGATAATTGGAGATATAATA
>NC_061100.1:58108650-58125464 GCF_015104395.2 Macrobrachium nipponense
TATTATATCTCCAATTATCCAGTAAAATAACTTAACCCTCTTACGCCGATTGGACGTATTAAACGTCGTGTCAAAATGTCTCCTGTATGCGATTGGACGTATCCATATGTCGGCTCACAAAAAAGTTTTTTTTTAAAATTCGCGGAAAAATACTTATAGGCCTACCAGCCGAAAACTTTGTATCACGCGCCTTGGGGGATGCTGGGAGTTCACGGATCAAGGCGTTGTTTTGTTTACAAATCGCTACGCAGGCGCGCAAGCGCGAATTTCTTTCTTATCGCACTAAAAAGTATCAGTGACACATCTCGGAAATTATTTCGTCACTTTAACATAATTTTTGCACATTTTAAATTATCCTTTACATGAAGTATTATATATGAAAATGTGCGCAATTTTCATGTAAAATAAAAACAACAAAAAAATACTCATGATTGTAGCTTTTATCAGTTTGAAATATTTTCATATAAATAACGATAAGTGCAAAAATTTCAACCTTCTTCGGTCAACTTTGACTCTACAGAAATGGTCGAGAAACGCATTGTAGTTAAAATTCTTATATTATAATAATATTCAATCATTTGCCCTTCATTTTGCAACAAATTGGACGTCCTCTAGCACAATATTTCGATTTATGGTGAATTTATGAAAAACGTTTTCCTCACGTTCGTGCGATAACTCTTCCGATAACTTTTTTTATTTTTTTTCGTGCGATGGTCCTAATGTTTGCACCTTTTTAAATTTGCCGTTCATAAAGTTTTATATATGGAAATGTGCGCAATTTCATGCACAATACAACAAAAATCAACCCATGGTTGTAGCTTTTATCAGTTTCGAAATATTTTCAATATAAATAACGTTAAGTGCAAAAATTTCAACTTTCGGTCAACTTTGACTAGCGAAACTGGTCGAAAAACCGCAATTTGTAAGGCTAAAAAGCTCTTATATTCTAGTAATATTCAATCATTTATTTCCTTCATTTTTGCAAAACGACTTGGAAGTCTCTAGCACAATATTTCGATTTATGGTGAAATTTATGAAAAAAAAAAAAAAACATTTTCCTTACGTTCGCGCGGTAACTCTTCCGAAAAAATCAGAATTTTTTTGTGCGATTGTCGAAATGTTTGCACCATTTAAAATTAGCTGTTACATAAGTTTTATATATGAAAATGTGCGCAATTTCATGTAGAATACAACTAAAAATGATTGAAGGTTGTAGCTTTTCTCTTTTTTCGAAATATTTGCATATAATTCACGATAAATAGAAAAACCACGTTCGGTCAAATTTGACTCTACCGAAATAGTTGAAAAACGCAATTGGTAAGCTAAAACTCTTACGGCTAGTAGTATTCCGTCCTTTTCTTCATTTTGAAACAAATTTGAAGTCTCTAAAACAATATTGGTGATTTTATGGTGAATTTTTGAAAAAATATATTTACCTTCACTCCGTCGCGCCGATTGCGCGGCCGCAAGTCTCCGAAATACGTACATCGCATTATCCTAATATTTGCTCCTTTTCATATTAGCCTATAGAGTTTCATATATCAAAATGTGCGCAAAATTCATGAAGAATACAATAAAAATTATTGAAGGTTGTAGCTTTTTCCATCTCCAAAATATGTGCATATAAAAAATAGATATTATAAAAATTTCGACCATTCGGTAAAATGCCAAATTTAACTCGTCCGAAATGGTTTCGAAATCTGCAATTCTAATCTAAACTATACAGTATCGTAATATTCAATCATTTTCTTAATTTTGAAACAAATTGGAAGTCTCTAGAACAATATTTAGAATTACAGTGAATTTTTGAAAATAATATTTTTTTTACGTCGCGCGTTTACGAATTCGTACATCATTTTGTGATAATATTTTTCCGGTGTTGCTTTATTGTTTTACTATGTATTATATATCAAAAGGATTGCAATTTAGTGTAAAATACAACGAAAAAAAATTAACTCGTTAGCTTTGACCCTTTTTTTGCACAGCGTGATTTGAATACAATTATCTATGAATTTTTTTTTCGCTACCATATATCGCATTATTTACATAAGATAATGATATTTATTTTTCATTTCTGATGATTACATACTAAACTTCAAGCAATGACAAAAAAAATGAGCCAAAAATGAACTCCTAATCTTCAAAACTAAGCGCGCTGTGATTTTTTGAATAAATTATTTTTTCCGCTTCCGCGCTCAAACCGGCGCCGGCATACAGGAGAGGTTTTGATTTTTAGTTGGGCTTCGGCGTATAAGAGGGTTAATGTTACAGTTAAAAAACATAACCTCTCTGTTTAGCATAACTGCTGAGAAGGGCAAAAACTTGGCAAAATAAATAAAAATTGCCGAAAATTCTAAAAAAAATCATCAGTGTGCCATAACTCACTTGGCAGAATTTGGGGATACAATAGCTTTACAAGGTGATAAACTGGGATTGACTAATGTGTTAGAACATAAGGTAAACTTAGAGAAAGGCACAAAACCTATTTATATTCCTGCATACCGCATACCTTTCAAAATCAGAGAACAGGTGAGAAAGAGGTCAATAAATGGGAAGGAGAAGGAATCACTAGACCTAGTGTGTCTCCATACAACTTTCCTCTGTTAGCAATGCCTAAGAAGGATGGTTCTGTCCGTGTATGCGTCGATTTTAGATGTTTAAATGAAAAAAAAAAACAATCCCTGACCGTTATCCAGTCGCATGCATACCAGATCTTTTTGTAGAAATCGGGGGACATAATATTTATAGCTCAACTGATTTAGAGCAGGGTTTTCTGCAGGTCCCTCTTAGTGAGAGTAGTAAGGAATATACGGCCTTTTCAGTGCCCAAGGGACACTATGAATTTACAAGGATGCCGTTTGGTTTATTGGGCAGTCCGATGACCTTTACCAGGTTGGTGAACACAGTTTTGCACGGGTTATTGGGTAAAAATGTTTTTGTGTATATGGATGACATATTGGTCGCAACAGACTTGATCGCGCAACACCTGGAAGTGCTTACAGAAGTACTTAGGAGGCTTAGATTAGCAGGGTTGAAAATTAAGTTAGCTAAGTGTTCGTTCTTGGAAAAGCAAATCACATATTTAGGTCATGTCATATCCAAGGAAGGGGTTAGAGTAAACAACGATAAAGTCAAAGCAATAGTGGATTTTCGTACCCCAAGATCAAAGAAAGAAATTAAGTCATTCCTAGGCATTGCCAGTTTCTTCCGTAGGTCTGTGAAAGGGTTTTTAAACATAGCAGCTGCTCTAATAGAAATATTGCGGGAAGACATTCAATTTCAATGGAAAAAGCCCGAGAATGATAGTTTTTCAGAAACTTAAGGACGCGTTAATGAATCCCCCAGTTCTGAAATTTCCAGATTTCAGCAAAACATTCAAATTAGTGACTGATGCCAGTCAGGAGGGTATAGGTGCTTGCCTTATGCAAAAGTTTGATGGGAAATTCAATCCCATAGCCTTTAATAGCAGGAAGTTTAGGACAAAGGGCAGCAATGAGAAATTAATGGCTACCATAGATAAAGAAGCCTTTGCAATAGTATCGAGTTTAGTTCATTTTAAAATGCTACTGATGGGGAATAAAGTAGAAGTCCTTACAGACCACAAGCCATTATTGGATCTTTTTAATAAGCCCGATGGTTTTTAATATATAGAAGGCAAATTAAATGTAGTAGCGGATGCCCTTAGTAGAAGTTTTTATGACACGGAAGGAATACAAGTTGTGCTAGTCAATAGCGATTCTATACAGTGGGATATGGGTCTCACAGAGCAAAGGCAGGATGAAGATGAAGTTTTGGCAGACGCAAAAGCGTTTCTTAGAGGAGAATTAGTCAGGAAACGTTATAAGTTACCTTTTTCGGGTTTAGAATTAGAAGGTAATCAGTTGGTCAGGAAACTCAAATATAAATTGAGGACTAGTGAAAGTAAAGGAGACACGAAACAGATAGTAATTCCGAAAGTCCTAATTCCAGTGGTTTTGGATATAGTACATTGCACGTCCGGTAGCCCACACTTGGGGATAGAAAAAACGTATAATGAGGTGCGTGCTAAATATATTTGGAAAAATATGCTGAAAGATGTGGAAAATATTTTGAAAAACTGTACAGTATGCAATGCCTGCAAACCTGCAAGGATAAATTCCTGCAAATTAGGGTCATATCCGATACCAAGTAGACCTTTTCAGAGAATACATATGGATATCCTAGGAAATTTTTGTGAATCTAGATATGCGAATAAGTACTTGTTGATAATAAAAGATGAACTTACGAGGATAGTAGAAATTTTTCCACTTAAGCATAAAACACCTGAAGAAGTAGCTATACCATTTTTCTATGGTATCATTTGCAGATACGGCTCACTGGAGGTTTGATTGACCGACAATGGCAGAGAATTTGTAAAAAAAACTTTAGAATGTTTGGCAGAAGTCATGGGGATACAGAGAGTAACAATTATTCCATACAGACCTGAAGCTAATGGGTTGTGTGAATGAGCAAACAGGAAAGTGCTCGAAGCTCTCAGGAAGACTGTAGGTGGTAATGATAAAAACTGGGATAGATATATTGATGTTGTTAGACATAATATTAACACTATGGTTAGTGATTCCATTAAAATGTCTCCATTTGAAGCTTTGTTTGGTTGCCAAGCACGAGGCACATTTGATCTGTTAACTATGCCTCATCATGGGGAAGATACAATCAAAGCATTAATTTCCACACCGGAGAGACATGCTTGTCTCAGCCCTAATCTTGAGGCCACGACCCGAGAAATGGTAGAAAGAAGTAATAGCAACAAAATCTGATCCTAAAATCAATGTTGGAGACAAGGTATTTCTGAAAATCAATGTGAGAAATTAACTAAATTACAAATTGGGTCCGAAATTTGAAGGTCCGTTTAGAGTCGTTGAGGAAAAGACTGGAAACAGATTTATAGCCTTAGAGGAAAACACAGATCAGTCGAAATTAACCCATATATCAAAATTGAAAAGAGTTGGTTGTGGTAACTAATATGTCGCGCAGTTGTATTTTTTTTCTGGTTTTGCAAATTGATGGTGAAATGTGTTTAGTCAGTTTAATTTAATGTTTTTTTTCCCTTTCATTTCTTCTACTATTTAATTATGCGCAAACTGCGGCGATTTGGCGTAAAAACCAGAGGTAATTACATGAGGAAAATCGGGTTGGAAAGTATGGCAAATTTCTGTTAAGCTGAGAAATATTATAACAGGCCCATGTGGTGGTCCCTGGCGGTATGGGTTTATTGGGGCTGAATTTTTTGCGGCTATAATCTTTGATGGTGAATTTTTGGGGCTGAATTTTTTGTGGCTATAATCTTTGGTGGTGGATTTTTTGAGGTTATAATTTTTGGCGGTGATCTGTGGTTTTACTAGCCAAAGAGGGGGGATATTGTGGTTCTTTTGGTGTTATGGCTCTTGGTGGGTATTGTGGTTCTTTTGGTGTTATGGCTCTTGGGGGTGGCACTACCGTATTGTAGTTTTATGGGTCCCTACGAAGGTGTTGTATTTTTATATTCACCAGTGGTTATATTTAGCGGTATATAATTGTTGAATTGTGGTTTTCTGTGGTTTATATTCTGACTAAGTGGTTATGCGGTTTTATATACATGTGGCAGTATCATGAATGGTTTGTTTTCGAGGAAAATTTTTGGGGAATATGGTTATACAGTATCAGTAAGGAATTTTTGGGCCGTTTGGAGGAATAACGATATCTGAGGTTGCAAGTCTGACTAGACAGGTCTATAGTGCAATTTGAGCACATGAGGTATTCAAAGGTGGATTAATGCTGATAATGCTGTGATGAGACCGGTTGCTGGTTTTTTCTTTTGGAGTTGATTACTCTGAGATTTGCACTGTTTTCAGGGATGTCGATTATGACATTCCATGGGGATGAATGTAAGGGGTCAATTCGGGTCGATGGGATATGTTGCGGCGGCAAATTCTGTAACGTTACATACTGCGTTTTATATGGAAAAGCTCTGAATTATATATATGTTTTCTTTTCTCTCCGTGTACATTTTGTAATGGGAAAAGTTATTATTATTTTTTTTTGTTTTTTTTTTCCTACAAGGGAAATTTGTAATTGGGGGGGGTTAAGCTTTACATAGTATTTCTATTATAGACAGGAGGTAGAACTGAGTTGATGTGTCAGATAGAAGGGGTATTCGGCATTATATTTGATGGAGGTTAACTGTATAAATATTACAGGGGTTTTGCTATATAGGTATTGTGGGGGTTTTTAATAGTATATTTGTCAGATATAGGATTACTTATGAGGATTCAGTGGGTAAAGATCATATTTTGTTTTAGTGAGGAATTTTTAATAAATGACTATGAGATTGGGTACATTAGTTAATGACATATTCGTGTGGTAAAGCAAGACTTTAGTTATTCTATGATCATGTAGACTTTTCAAATACAGAACACGATGACTTTAAAGAATGCCCAACTTCACGCGATGGTAACGGCGGAAACAGCTTGGTTCTACAGTACCAATGGTCAGATCTACACACAAGTGGCGATGTTATGGATCGTCTTTGACAGGGACAAGATGTTGTTGGTGGATCGTCTCAGGATATGTTCTGGGACAAATCAGGAGTCTACAATCTTCTACGAGTGGGAAGTCACGGGATATTTCAAGTTGACAACGAGGTGGTGGTTATGATTCCTTTATCGGAAGACGTCGAATCTACAGTTCAGTGCGGGGGTGTTGGATACACCTACAGGGGTCGCAGACGCTGAATAATGGCGCATGCTGAGTTGTTTCGGGATGGTTGATGTGCTCAGCCGGGGTCTACAATTATGCAACAAAGGTGTTCGTGAAACACTTCCATGTAACCACGAGGCCCGCCTATCTTAAGAGACAGTTACAGTTCCACCGCTAGAGGAAAGTGACGAAGATGAATTCTTCTTCGACGAATGCTACAGTTTCTAGTGATTGCGGTTATGGTATCCATAGTGATAGTCGAAATATGTGTTATAGGGGGCTATCTTGCAAACATTATGAACTAGTAATACTACCTTTGCCGAGTGTATGTATGACAGGAGTGACAAAAGACATAGGGGGTTCTGAGCCATCTTAAAAAGGGTGCAGTAATGAATTGTTAATCTCAGCTCTTTCCGGTTAGAGACAGGCTGCTTAGTGACAAGGTTCCCCGAAGAATGCTAAAATGAAAAACAGCCAGGAATGATGACCAATGTAATCTGAGGTCGGCGTCACCTCGGAAATCACATGCTTGGGACATGCAGCACCCATGGTTGCTAGACGCCCCACAGGGCGCGTCTGCATGTGTGTTCGTAGCATTTGACATATGGGCTTGATGATGAGTAATGAGAAGAAAAGAGGACACTCTTTTATTACTTGTGACAGTGTGCAGAACACACCTGGAAGAGGTTTGAGAAGGCCCATCGAATAAGGTAACGTAAGATAAGACTTTGAAAAAGTTAACATTTGAAGTGAAAAGAGAAAGATAAGTGTGGTGCGTACACATTCATTTGATTAACTTTCACTTGTGAAAGTGGTTGTAATAAGTATGGTTTCTTTATTTCAGATGGGTTCAATGGCACCATATAAGAGAATGGGTTCTCTAAGACTTATTTAACTATTAAGAATGGTGTGGTTAATCAGACACAGTGAGATTTAAGGGGGTACTTACTTAAACCTGGTTCAGG
Source organism: Macrobrachium nipponense (assembly GCF_015104395.2). Lineage (NCBI taxonomy): Eukaryota > Metazoa > Arthropoda > Malacostraca > Decapoda > Palaemonidae > Macrobrachium > Macrobrachium nipponense. Next base: position 58,116,330 of record NC_061100.1, read on the forward strand.
AGAGGAAAATGACTGTTATACAGTTTTTTTGGGGTCAGACTTTATTAATTTAATTCCACTTTAATGTATTCATTTTGTTCCATTTCAATGTTAGCTATTTGGGAAATAAAAAGTATATTTTTTGTATACGAGAGTTTATTAGCCTAGTCTTGCATTCCAGTTAATGACCAGAGAGAGTTTCAGCCACAGATCGAGGGTAGGCAGTTTGTTTGCTAGCAGTTTCTTTCATTTGTCTAAATGAGTATCATTTGGTCCTAAAAACTCGTTTAAGACACACACACACATATATATATATATATATATTTATATATATTTATATATATATATAAGGACTGGTAAAAGTGTTCTGTAACAACAGAATTCCATCTAATAAAAGGAGCCCATAAAAACACCAAATGTAGAGAGAAAAGTACTATATTTTCAGAGACTGCTGTCCTCTCTCTTCAGGTATATGAATGAGGAAAAGTTTACAGAAAAGGTGGTATTTATACCAAGAGATTCGTCCACAAGTAAGCCAATTTAGGTCACCCCCGCTGATAATCTTCCTTTAATCTTCTTAAGCGTTGGTTGAATGAACACTGCGTCGACGATGTCCGATGTCCAATTCCCTTTTGAGATGTTCATTACCTGCTTCTCTTTTATTAGGCCGATTCTATCATTTGACTCTGTACCGGCAGTTGCTGCTATAATTACACGTGACATATTCCAGTTTTATTCTATGGTTATGTTCATTTATATGATTGAAAATAGCCGAGTTCTGTTGTCCATACTAACTGACCGTTTGTGTTGTATTAATCTCTGGGGAAGTGATTTACCTGTAAATCCGATGTAAGATTGGTCACAGTCCTGGCATGGGATCTCATATACCCCAGAGTCTTTGGGCGATGTCTTTTGTTGGACGTTAATCAGGGATTTGGCTAAGGTATTTGGGTAGGTAAATGCAAAAGGGTTGGATTTCCCAAGGGTGTGAGTTTACTCTCTTAATCGTCTCCAGGTGGGGAATTTTTATTTTATTGTTGGGTGTGTCTCTGGTCTTGTCTTTAGGGGTCGGTAGAAAATTACGTTTGCTTTTTAAATTGCTTTCTCAATTATATGGTCAGGATACTTTAAAGATGAAAGTTGCTTGCGATTAGTTCAAATTCTTTTTCCAGGAAATCTGGGGAACAAATTCGTAAGGCTCTTAAGATAGGTTGCTAGCTAGACCTATCTTAAGATAGTATTGTCATGATAGCTAAAGTAGTGAATATATGAAGTGAGAACGTTGGTTTTCTGTATATGGTAAATTTGTATTCTGTCGTGTCTCTGATTATTAAAACATCAAGAAAAGGAATTTTGTTGTCTGTTTCCCATTCAACTTTAAATTTGATGCTGGGCACTAATGCGTTTAATTTTGAGAGGAATTCATTAAAATTACCCCACTTATTATCCCAAAATGTTAGTATGTCATCCACGTATCTCATCCATAGCATGTTTTTTGGGTTTTATTGCTTTATTACTGTAGTTTCAAAGTATTCCATGTACAGATTGGCTAAAAATAGGACTTAAAGGACTACCCATACTATACCCGAATTTTTGCTTGTAGAATGATTCCCCGAATGAAAATACGTTATTAGATGCACATAATTCAACTAACTTTATTATTTTGTCAAGTGCCCCAAAGGGAAATGATCTGAATAGGGGGATAATTTTTCCCTTAAAAACTGAAGAACGTCCTGTACTGGTACTTTTGTGAATAGGGAGTCTACGTCAAGGCTTAAAAGTTTTATGTTGTGAAGTGGTATATGTGCTTCTCTGAATTTGTGACAAAAGTCTTTTCCGAATGTTTGATGTGACTGGGAGAAAAAGTGCCTAAAAAAAGGAGAAAGGAGGCCAGCTAACCATTTAGAAATTTTGTAATTGAAAGCTCCGCGCATGAAACGATGGGTCTGAATGGAAGATTGTCTTTGTGAGTTTTGGGTTTTGGGAAGACCATAAAAGTAGGGTAATTTAAGGAGGAATTACTTACTTTAAATTTCTCTAATAGTTTCAATACTCTTTTTGTCTTGGCCAATTAATCTTACTTTCCGAAAAAATTCTGTGGGAACGTTCTGGATGGGGGGGATTTTTCGTCAGTTTTTCGTAAGTATTTGTGTCGCTAAGGAGCTGGTTGATTTTGTCGAGGTAGAAGTTCTTTGTCCATTATTACAATTTTGCCGTCTTTGTCGGATCTACTTATTATAAACATCTAACTTTTAGCGAGTGGATGGCTATCATGAATCTGCGGGGTACAGGATATTTCTTATGAAGGTCAGTTAAAGCATTTAGTAGCACTCCTTTTAAACATATCTCTTCACGGCTGTAGTTTTTTGTCAGATATGAATTTATCAAAAGCCACTATGAAGTCTAGGTTGTTTTTGCGGTCTGGAGGCATTAGGGCAAAGGATAAGCCTAAAAAAATTTAAAACTAAATGTTGATTTACAGTAAGTGGGGGGTGTTGGATAAGTTTAAAACTTTGTCTTGTTGTTCAAGATTATTCCATGCGCTAGTTATCTATTAGGTTATTTAACTTGCGTAAAAGTCTGTTGGAATGAGTCACGCTATTATAGGCAGCAATGTCGGAACAGAATGAAATCAGATAACCTGTATACGTGGTCCGTAGTGAGGAGGCGAAGATTAGATTGAGTTCCATATATCACTCTGCGTAGCACGAAGATGTCGTTTCTCGATTGGTGATTCTTTCTTCCAGGAAAATCTTGTGTGATAGAGGGAAGGGGTCCAGGAAAATCTGTGTGTATAGAGGGAAGGGGTTTGATTGCAGAGTCCATCTCCCGAATCCGTACATTTTTGGAAGTACTTGTTCTTTGAGGCATTCTTCCAAAAAGTGTTTTTTGGTTTTTCAGCCGGTGTAGTCTGTTCAGTTCTTTTTCAAAACTTGCGGAAAACTGGCTTGACTTCTGGAAGTGAGTGAAGAATCGTGGAAAGGCGGTTGAATTCCATAATGGGCTGACAATGACTGGTAAAAGTGTTCTGTAACAACAGAATTCCATCTAATAAAAGGAGCCCATAAAAACACCAAAATGTAGAGAGAAAAGATAGGTCTAGCTAGCAACCTATTCTTAAGAGCCTTACGAATTTGTTCCCCAGATTTCCTGGAAAAGAATTTGAACTAATTCGCAAGCACTTTCATCTTTAAAGTATCCTGACCATATAATTGAGAAAGCAATTCAAAAAGCAACGTAATTTTCTACCGACCCCCTAAAGACAAGACCAGAGACACACCCAACAATAAAATAAAAATTCCCCACCTGGAGACGATTAAGAGAGTAACTCACACCCTTGGGAAATCCAACCCTTTGCATTACCTACCCAAAAACCTTAGCCAAATCCCTGATTAACGTCCAACAAAAGACATCGCCCAAAGACTCTGGGGTATATGAGATCCCATGCCAGGACTGTGACCAATCTTACATCGGATTTACAGGTAAATCACTTCCCCAGAGATTAATACAACACAAACGGTCAGTTTAGGTATGGACAAACAGAACTCGGCTATTTTCAATCATATAATGAACATAACCATAGAATAAACTGGAATATGTCACGTGTAATTTATAGCAGCACTGCCGGTACAAGAGTCAAATGATGGAATCGGCCTTAATAAAAGAGAAGCAGTAATGAACACCTCAAAAGGGAATTGGACATCGGACATCGTCGACGCAGTGTTCATTCAACCAACGCTTAAGAAGATTAAAGGAAGATTATCAGCGGGGGCGGGGGTGACCTAAATTGGCTTACTTGTGGACGAATCTCTTGGTATAAATACCACCTTTTCTGTAAACTTTTCTCATTCATATACCTGAAGAGAGAGACAGCAGTCTCTGAAATATAGTACTTTTCTTTTCTCTACATTTTGGTGTTTTTATGGGCTCCTTTTATTAGATATATATATAGTATATATATATTATAGAGGAATATCCCTAATGTCACATGCTTTTTAAAGTATATGAAAGAATACTTGAAACTAGATTGAGAGGATATGTGAACCAAAGCTGGGTGAATGCAAAACGGTTTTCGACCAGGAAGAGGGACAACTGATATGATTTTCTCCTCAGATGATATTTGAGAAGAGCTGGAATGGGACAGGGATAGATATATTGCTTTATAGATCTAGAAAAGGCTTTTGATAGAGTACCAAGAATGAAAATATGGGATGCCCTAAAAGACCCTTACTATGGAATCCCTGAGAAACTTATAAGAGCAATTTATAACACCTATCAAAACATCAGATCCAGAGTAATACAAATCAAGAGAATGAAGACTGGTTTTGAAAATAAAATCAGGAGTAAGACAGGGCAGCGTCCCTTTCGCCACTTCTTTTTATATTGTTCTTAGATAAATATGAGGGAACTAGGTTGAGGATGAAGCTGCAGATATGACCATCAACCTTATGTATGCAGATGAACCATGCAATGATAGCCCTCAGCGCAGAATCTCTCAAGAAAACGTCAACAACTGGAACGCGATCTTTAACAGCTAATGGAATGCGGATCAACAAGAATAAGACAGAGATCATGCACTATCACGAACACCAAGTAACGTAGATGTAGAATTAGAAGGTCAGACATTGAAACAGTGTAGAAATTTCAAATACTTAGGAGTAGAGTTTTAGTGACCAAAACGATTCAAAAATGGAAACAACTACCCGAATACAGAAATTCAGTAACAACCTGTATCTGCTCTACCCACTAATGAAAGACAGAAATATACCTCGCAAAGTGAAAAACCATAATATACCTCTCTATTTTAAGACCAATATTGACTTATGGCCATGAATCATGGACATTAACATCAAGAACTAGAAGCCAACTTCAAGCAGCTGAAATGAAAGCCCTAAGACTCATAAAAGGTGTAACAAGACTAGATAGGCTACGAAATGAAGACATTAGAAGAGAACTGGGAGTGGAGGGGATACTAGATTTTGTGGAGAGAGGACAGCTTAGATGGTTTGGACACACCAAAAGAATGGAGGAGGAGCGATATCCTATAAGGTTTTTGGTTTTTGGAATGGACACCGGAAGGAAGGAGACCGGTAGGAAGACCAAAAATGAGATGGCTACAAAACATAGAGAGAGGAGTAGAGAGGAGAGGCTCTAGTTTGCGGGAAGTTGATGAGATGAGGCTCTATGATGATCGCCAAGAATGGAGACTGTTCCTGAAGCAGGACGACTGACAGGCCTGGAGGCCTACCTGGCGTCTGGTGAGAAAGGTGAGAAATATATATATATATATATATATATATATATATATATATATATATATATATATATACATATAAATATGGAAGAGGTTTGAGAAGGCCCATCGAATAAGGTAACGTAAGATAAGACTTTGAAAAAGTTAACCTTTGAAGTGAAAAGAGAAAGATAAGTGTGGTGCGTACAAATTCATTTGGATTAACTTTCACTTGTGAAGTGGTGTAATAAGTATGGTCTCTTTATTTCAGATGGGTTCAATGGCACCATATAAGAGAATGGGTTCTCTAAGACTTATTTAACTATTAAGAATGGTGTGGTTAATCAGACACAGTGAGATTTAAGGGGGTACTTACTTAAACCTGGTTCAGGAGAGGAAAATGACTGTTTTACAGTTTTTTTGGGGTCAGACTATATTAACCCTTAAACGCGAAGCAGTAAAAATAAAAAAACTCCCCCGCTGCCGGAGCCGGTTTTGAGTGAGCGCGGAAGCGGAAAAAATAATTTTTTCAAAAAATCACACGAGCTTTAGTTTTGAAGATTAAGAGTTCATTTTTGGCTCCTTTTTTTGTCATTGCCTGAAGTTTAGTATGCAATCATCAGAAATGAAAAATAATATCATTATCATATGTAAATAATGCGATATATGGTAGCAAAAAAAAAAAATTCATAGATAATTGTATTAAAATCACGCTGTGCAAAAAACGGTAAAAGCTAACGAGTTTCTTTTTTTTTTTCGTTGTATTGTACACTAAATTGCAATAATTTGATATATAATAATTGTAAAACAAATAAAAGCAAAAAACCGGAAAAATATTATCACAAAAATGATGTACGAATTCGTAACGCTAGCGCGGACGTAAAAAAATGTTTTTTTTCAAAAATTCACCGTAAATCTAAATATTGTTCAAGAGACTTCCAATTTGTTTCAAAATGAATACAAATGATTGAATATACGATACTGTAAGAGTTTTAGTTTACAATTGCGTTTTTCGACCATTTCGGTAGAGTCAAAGTTGATCCGAACGTGGTTTTTTTTCTATTTATCGTGATTTATATGCAAAAATTTCGAAAATGAGAAAAGCTACAACCTTCAAATATTTTTCCTTTTATTTTACATGAAATTGCACACATTTTCATATATAAAACTCTATGAAATGCCTAATATGAAACGGAGCAAAAATTTCTGAGAATTCGATGTACGCAATTCGGATTTATGGAGGAGAATCCGCGCGCGGAGGAGGAAGGAAAGTTTTCATAAATTCACCATAAATCAAAATATTGTGCTAGAGACTTCCAATTTGTTGAAAAATGAGGTAAATGATTGAATATTACTAAAATATAAGATTTTTAGCTTACAATTGCGTTTTTTTTCGACCATTTCGGTAGAGTCAAAGTTGACCGACCGAACGTGGTTTTTCTTTTCTATTTATCGTGATTTATAATGCAAATATTTCGAAAATGAGAAAAGCTACAACCTTCAATTATTTTTCGTTATATTCTACATGAAATTGCGCACATTTTCATATATAAAACTTTATGTAAACGGCTAATTTAAAATGGTGCAAACATTACCACAATCGCACCGTATGATTTTTTCGGAAAGAGTTACCGCGCGGACGTAAGGAAAATGTTATTTTTTCATAAATTCACCATAAATCGAAATATTGTGCTAGAGACGTCCAATTTGTTACAAATGAAGGTAAATGAATTGAAATAAATTACTAAAATATAAGAGTTTTTAGCTTACAATTGCGTTTTTTCGACCATTTCGGGTAGAGTCAAAATGACCGAAGGTGAAAAGTTGTCACATCATTTTTTATAAAGAAAAATGATTTCAAAACTGATAAAAAGCTACAACCATGGGTGTTTTTAGTTGTATTGTGCATGAACAAATTGCGCACATTTTCCATATATAAAACTTTATGTAACGGCTAATTTTAAAATGGTGCAAACATTACCACAATAGCATGTATGATTTTTTTCGGAAGAGTTACCGCGCGGACGTAAGGAAAAAGTTTTTTCATAAATTCACCATAATCGAAATATGTTGCTAGAGACTTCAAATTTTGTAGCAAAATTAAGGTAAATAGTTGAATATTACTACAATATAAAGCGTTTTAGCTTTACAATTGCGTTTTTCGACCATTTCGGTAGAGTCAAAGTTGACCGAAGGTTGAAATTTTGGCACTTATCGTTATTTATAATGGAAATATTTCAAACTGATAAAAAGTTACAATCATGAGTATTTTTTTGTTGTATTCTAAATGAAATTGCGCACATTTCATATATAATACTTCAAAAAGTATATCTTAGTTTAACCAGACCACTGAGCTGATTAACAGCTCTCCTAGGGCTGGCCCGAAGGATTAGATATTTTTACGTGGGCTACGAACCTATTGGTTACCTAGCAACGGGACCTACAGTTTATTGTGATCCGAACCACACTATATCGAGAAATGAATTTCTATCACCAGAAATAAATTCCTCTGATTCCGTGTTGGCAGAGCAGGAATCGAACTCGGACCACCGGACTGGCAGCCGAGCTCGAAAACCACTCGTCCAGCGAGGAACTATAATACTTCATGTAACGGATAAATTTAAAACGGTGCAAAAATTATGTCAAAGTGACGAAATAATTTTTGAGATGTGTCACTGATACTTTTTAGTGCGATAAGAAAGAAATTCGCGCTTGCGTGCCTGCGTAACGATTGTAAACAAAACAACGCCTTGATCCCGTGAAACTCCAGCATCCCCCAAGGCGCGTGATTCAAAAGTTTTCGGCTGGTAGGCCTATAAGTAGTTTTTTCTGCGAATGGTTATTCTTTTTTGAAAGCCGAGTATGGTACGTCCATTCGGAAATCGGAGATTTTGACTCGACGTTTAATACGTCCATTCCGTGTTTTAAGGGTTAATTGAATTCCACTTTAATGTATTCATTTGTTCCATTTCAATGTTAGCTAAGTTTGGGAAATAAAAAGTATATTTTTGTATCTACGAGGTTTATTAGCCTAGTCTTGCATTTCAGTTAACGACCAGAGAGAGTTTCAGCCACAGATCAAGGGTAGGCAGTTGTTTGCTAGCAGTTTTTTTTTTCATTTGTCTAATGAGTATCATTTGGTCATAAAAAACAAAAAAACTCGTTTAAGACATACACACACACACACACACACACATATATATATATATATATATATATATTATATATATTATATATATAATATATATATATATATATATATATATATAGATATATATAGTTATTGATATATATATACATACATACACATACATAAATACAGTAAAACCCCGTATTCATGGACTCATGTATTTGCAGATTTCTCTCAGAAACATATACCCCCATTATTTGCAGAATATTTGCCTATTCATGGTATTTTTCTATGAAGAATATCCCAAAATTCCTATTTATGCTTTATCAATTTCATCATAAAATGCATTTTTGCAATAACATCATTGAAAAAACCAGGTATATACATTTTTAGTGGGGTTTTCTTTTGAGTTTAACTAAAAAAAAAAACAGGCAGTTTTTAAGCTTTTTATTTTTACAGGGGTTTCAACTAGTTGCAGATTCTAGCTATTCGAGCAGGATCTGGTAAGCATCCCCCACGAATATGGGGAGAACTGTAAATATATAAAAATATACAAGCAGTCCCCGGCTTATGACAGGTTCGGTTTACGACGTTCCGAGGTTACAACGCTTGTTTTCAATTATATTTATCAAAAAAATTATTTCCTTTGCAGTTTACGACTCATGTTCCAGAGTTACAAACTCTTACAATGCAATCTGATGGAAGAAATATGACTCAAAAAATACAAATAATCAATATTTGAAGGTTTTTTCTTTGAAAAATGCAAAAAATGCAGTTTACAGTGTTTTCAATA
>NC_061100.1:58125964-58167390 GCF_015104395.2 Macrobrachium nipponense
GGAGATATAATATTTTGGCCATTTGATATTTTTTATTTTTGTTGGAGATAGTCCACAGTTTATGCCTATGGTGGTGAGAGCTATGTTTAGTTCAATTATTTTTGTAGCCATTTTTTTGGTGCAAATGGAAACCTTATGTGGCAATATTTTTTAGTATTAGCTAGATGCTTTGAGTGCATTTTTGGGGGACAGAGTTACTTTTTTTGATGACTCTGCTTGGAGATATAATATTTTTTTGGAGACTTGTTTTTATTCCACATGGGGTTATTAATGAAATGGAGGGAAATATTTTGCACTTTTTATATTCACCAGTGGGTTATTTTTGGCAGCATATAATTGTGGTGAGTTTACTGTAGTTTATATCCCCAATAGGTGATAATTTGTTTTATATAATTGAGTGATATCATGGAGTTATGTCTTTAAGGACAATTTTTGGGCAACATTGGAGATAATTTTGTGAAATGTGATTATGTGGTGTCAGTATAGATTTTTTTTGAGAATCATGGGTTTTCTGAAGTTGCAAGTCTGACTAGACAAATCTATACTGCAGTTTGAGCACCTGACGTGTTCACAGGTGTATTTTTGCTGATAATGCCGTGATGAGTCCGGTTGCTGACTCTTTTCCTTCAGTGTTGATTACTCAGAGTTTTGCACTATTCTTAGAGATGCTGATTTTGGCATTTCACAGAGATGTATCTGTGTAAGGGGGTTGTTTCCGTCGTTTCCGATCAATGAAATTGTTGCGATGACAAATTCCGTAACGATACATATTGCATTCATGAGGGAGACACCAGGTTATGTATATTATATGTATTTGTGATGGGGAAAGTTCACGTATTGTTATTGTTGTTATCTTTTAAAAAAAAAAATTCTTTTCCTACGAGAGATGTAATTGGGGTTAAGCTTTGAATAGCATTTCTATTTTTGGACAGGAGATATGATTTGTCGGGGTTTGTTAATTAGATAATGTGGGTGTTCATGTTCAGCATTATATTTCATGGGGGTTAATTATATAAACAATAAAAAGGTTTTTGCTGTTAGACAGTAAAGAGTTCTTACTGATTTTATGGGTTACTGAAATATCAGAGCTTGAGAGAACATTTTCAGTGAAGCTTTTTTTTTCTTGTAAGAATTTGTGAGTTTGAAATGTGATGACAGAAGTCCGTAGAGTTTCTGTCTGTGAGTTTTGGGAGTGTGCGTGCTAATGTGTGAATTTGGCGAGTTTTCTTTTTATATTGTTGGAGAATTAAATTGGAGAATTTGGTATTTTTCTTTGCGGGGTTATGATAGTGATTTGTGATTTAGCGATCCTATGGAGTTCCTTCACGAGTTGTAGTTAGAAATTAGTTCAGCGGTCATATTGGTGGGGTTAAGTGGGACAATGTTCAGTTAGTATTTTTGCAATATTTTTGTGGTGATTATTTGACAGAAGTATGTCTGGGGTTAATTCTTCTTTAATTGACCGATGACATGACTGATATACTGCAACACCATAAACATCGTTCCCCGATGCTAGCAAGACGCCCTTCAGCTGTTGCAGAGATGTTGCTGATGTTTGCCCACATGCGAGAATTTCTACGAATCTACGGGGTTCTACAGCGCTTTTGGACTACGGGAGTTGCCAGTTGTCTTTCATGGGGAGACGTTTCGCCTTTCTACAGCTTGTTTCACGTGTCTGTACAGCTGCAGACCAATCACATACACGGGAGCGTGAGAAAGTTCAAGATGAAGAAATGTTTTTCTATAACCAATTGTTATTATAGCCCATATGCAAGCTGTTGGAGATAATGTGTGATTGACATTATGCTGCCAGAGACGTGCAGTTCTTTTTATCATAGTGTTTAATGAGCCGGCCAATGTGTTTTATTTTTATATGTATAAGCTGTTTTATGTGACCTGTGGCTAGGCTGGTGCTAGCAGACAGGTGGCCGAGCAATCTGTTACATAAAAGAGGGATTTGCTGAGATAATATGATTAATAATATATGATGTGATATGCTATGACGTTTCTTGGAATGTAGAGACTCATCATTAACTTCCCTAGAGACAGAGTGGTCCGAGCGACAAGCCATGGGAATGCTTACTTATCCTTCTTTGAGGTGGTGTGATCATGAGTGCTGTCTTAGCAAATCAGTGCCTCGTCCTGTCGCTATGAGAGCTTGATGTAGAGGTGACTTTGAAACTGGACTCAAGCAGTTTATAGGCGTGAACATTGTGAACATTGAGTGTGGGTTTGTACGTATGTGTGCGCTTTTCCCCCTACTTAATGAAATGTAGTGTTACCAAGAAGGGGACACTATTATGGAGAGGAGGCAGAGCCAGGATGGCTTCTGCCAAAGTGTTTGTTGATAAGTGATACTGCAATACTGTGCTGAATGGGTAAGCCTTTTCTTTATTTTGGCCAAGTGTGGCTGGATTTTATTTGAATATTTATTTCAGAGATATTCTGTTTATATGATCTTTGATTATGCTCTTATGCTTACCGGAGTGTTCTCCTGTCTTCTAACAGGCGATTCTGGAAGAGGGGAATTGTTCTGGAGAAGAGTGGGATTAATCTAGAGAAATGGTGTACTGACTTAATTACTAGATAATGGAGGGGGGAGGTATATCGCGAGAGAGAGAGAGAGAGAGAGAGAGAGAGAGAGAGCTGTTGGGTATCGAGAGAGAGAGGGAGAGAGAATGTGTTGCCAATTGCCTTTGGCCGCTCTTGCTCCATCGCTACCTTTTGAAAATATGATAACGAGATAATGACCATCTCGTTATTAGATATGGTCCAGAGAGAGATCTGCGAATATGGGGCCCACTGTGTATATATATGTATATATATTACATGCAGGTAACCCCTGGTTATCAGCAGGAGTTTCATTCCGACGGATTAACAATGAGGAAAAATCTATAATAACTGAAAATCAGGGATTTTTGGCGCTTATCAGTGATAATAACCGGATTTTGTCACAGATAAGTAGTTTACGGCACCCCCGTTAGGTATGTATTGGCACCAATATATACCTAACGTTTGGCAATGTTTGGTAGTTTCTTTGTTTGTCTAGTTAAGTACTGGGGGGAGAATGACCTTGGCTTCTGAAATTTGTTAAATAATTAACATAGGTTACTTTCAACTCATGAAGTGGAGACAGTTAAAGACAACTTCTAAATAAAATCCTATAAAGTCTTTCGATTTTGCTAATTTGATTTCGCTAAATTAAATCTGATCAGCATACCACTTGAACATAGGATAAAGATTGAGAAGAATTCGTAGCAACAAATAAGAAACACACTAGGTAGTGTAACCCAACCTCTGAGTTAAAATGGTCTGTGCAACACACACTGAGCAAACAAATCTATTAATTCAAAAATAGCATACCATATTATGATAAACAAAGCAGCAATAACATAAATTTCACAAAAAACAAAAACTCATTGCAAAAGGTACTATGAATTCAAAGATATACAGGTACAGAAGTTAGCACATACCATATCTGTAAATGAGTAGTCATTCGAATGAAAAACCAGATGAAAAAAATATGTAATTAGCGAGCAAAAATGCAAAACTTGCTAAACTTTGAATGTGCATACATGATATTTTCTATTTAAGACAAACTAATGAAAAACCTAAAGTTAATAGTAAACCAAACAAAAGCCAACTTTAAAGTCAACTGGGCTTTCAATTGTTTAATAGCTAAATTTACCTACTACATCACAAGTGGTTGAAAATTCACCTAAACTTTGAGGTTGGTAGCACATGCAGACTAAATGTTAGTCTTGAAGCTTATCAGCTCTAGCTCTTCTCTTGATCAAACACGGAAGGCATTTTTATTTAACCTTCACATTATTATATTAGGTTGGAGGAAACCAGTCGGTAGTTAAAAGGAAGTTGTACGATTGTTAAACAGTAGATATCACCTCTTTCTCAGGGACTGAGGGAAAATATGCTGATTTCCTTATTACATAAACATAGTACTATGAGGAATGTCAGTGAGTTAAAGATCAATGAATTAAAGAAGGAATTCATGAAGAAAAAGCTAAATGTAAAGACTAAGAATGATACTAATGAAATGCTCTACTATTATACAAATACATACAGTACTACTGGTTGTGTCTTTTTCTATGTTAAGCAGGTTTTTGTCATGTAAGATGGTTTTTTTCCTACCATTAAATGGTCTGAATATAAGAAATAGGTTTGTTGGTAAACAAATGACGTTCAGTTCAAAATCAGTTGTGAATTTCTATATAAAACTTATTAGCATACATAATTTTATTTTATTTTAACAGGATTGCTGCAAAGGCTGGAAGAAGATGTGAATGTCAATACTTACATAGTTAAAGAGAAACTTCCGAAGGAACTAAAGACTAAACAAAGACGAGTAGAGATACTGCAGCGTGTAGTTGCACAGCCAGCTATGGGTCAAAATGAACTGGATTCTGTTAACAAGCAGGTAATGAACTAATGTGTCACTGAACCTACTCATTAGAAAATCATATAATTCTCTTTTTGGGTGTTATCATTGAATTTTGGTTCTTGCAATTTTTTAAGTTGTTAGAAATGCAAGTCCACTTTGCACTGTATTCATAAATAACCATGATTTAATATATAAAATTTGGCTATGCAAATCTGAGAAGAAATTACTAACACGGTTGCATTTGAAGCAAAGTAAGTGGGTACTAAATAAAGGTATTGCTCCCCAGAGATAATGAGGAAGGTTGAGAATTACTGAACAAAGAGCGAGATGTTATTAACGTCTGTTTATATGTGCATACAAATTCCATCTGCAATACTATTTTTGTGTACTTTGCATGCTACACCAGCAAGTGGACAACAATGAGTTTGCATCTGTAACATGTTCTTGCCCTGTTATGCATACAAATTCTCATACTATAATATAGGGTATACTTAGGAACTTTTCTTTCTCTTCTTATACTTATTTTTACATATTTTATAGGTTACAGTAACCAGAAAGTAAAAGTTGCTTACTTTCTGAATAATGAAAACTTTTAACCAATCTTTTTCCTTTTTATTTTTGCCTTCTACTTTCAAATGTTAGGATAGAGATGGCAATTTTGGTCATCAGTGAAATCTTGCTGCTGTTATTCTGCAGTTTATTTTTCTTCAAATTTCCTTATGAGTAATCTTCAGATCCTGCTGAAGATTCCTCTAGGATTTTCCTGATTGTTGAGATAGACTTTAGGTAGATGAAGAACAAGACATGCCATTGACTGATGAGAGTAAGGCAGTCAGAAATCTGTAGAAAAGATTACTAATAAGTGATGATTTTTCAACAGAAGTTGTCATTGTTGGGATTGATTTATTGATCAGTAAAGGAACAAAAATGGTGAGGTTTTGATGACCAGAGATTATCAGATAGTGAGTACTAACCAAACCATCAATCAGTTGTTATGATGATGATGATGAGATGATGATGATGATGATGATGATGATGATGATTATTATTATTATTATTATTATTATTATTATTATTATTAGCAGCGGGAGAAGGTACTGGCTCGACGGGAGCACGGGCCTTCTCCTTAGAGGATTTACCTCTCGACCCTTTTGAATGCGAAGAAGAAGAGGACTTTGCTTTCTCTGCTCCGGGATTGTGAGCCGGAGACTTACGAGAGGTTGAAGAAGACGACGTCTTTTTAGACGACGTCTTCTAAAGGGTCTTCTGCCTCTGTGCCCCTTTACTTTGGGGACTGTAGAGGCAGCAGGCGTGCTAGTAGGGATTTCAGATCCCGTAAAGCCTTGGAAGGAGGAAGATGAAGGGACAGGGGAAGAAGATCCAGAGTCATCCAAGGGAAGCCCTTGGGCGCCCAACAAACCTACCTCAACTAACAAATCATCTGCACCTACCACCATTGGCTCTATATTGAGGTCCAGAGTTGCTACATCCGCCGTGATGTCCTGGCCTCCTCCTTCGATTAGGGCTTGTTCCACCTGTTGTTGGATGTTCGCGATTGTTGGAGCTACCGCAGCGGGGTCCACGTACCCCATCGACTTCCCGCCTGGGAAGATCAGGACAGCCAACTTCTTATCTAACATGTAAGGCTGTCCCTTCGGCGCGTTCTTGCCGAAGCCTCCCACCCAGGCCCGCAGGGTAGCCGACGCGACTTCCTTAACGGCGGCAGCCTGGAAAAGAGGGTCATTGTAATCCTTACAACAAAGCCCCGAGGACGGATCATTAACAATGATATATATGACCATATAGTAAGTTAATATTAAAATATGTGACAGTATATGCCATGTAAAGAACGAACCCCACACCGGTATATACTTACTCCGTCCAAAAACTGGCTCACCAAGTCGTAACAGATGGTACAAGCCTTGTGATGCCAGACGGTCAGCTCATTGTGGCGAGTAGCATAAGGAGCGTGAGTCCTACAGACCTCATGTCCACAGGGGTCCTGGAGGACGGCGTTGCACCCCGCCTCCTGACAGTTAGTAGCCTGTAAGTGGAAAGATACATAAGTATCAACGTCATACACTCACAGGGCTACTGTGATACTCCGTTGCATGCCGGAGTAGCCCAAAAATTATTGGACATAATCCACCCCTGAACTCCGTGTGGAAGAAGGTCTATGACCTAATAACTGGTTGGAAAACTCCGGTGTACACCGGAGAGGAGAGTATGATTCAACCAGATGCTTTTATACACCCATAATGAGTTTCAAGGAGTAGTACACCACGCCGGAGAACGAGAGAGGATTACCCATACTTAAACTAGAATTAAATTAAATAGTATATTTGTGGAGCATGCAGCTCCGCCGTAAAACACCTCCGACAACTAGAGGAGCGCTCGGATAGCAAGCAAGCGCTCCGCCGGATGACGAAGGGGATACGTGAATTAGGGAAAGCATGTAGGACCAATGGATATCTCTCCCCCTCCGGTGGCTGGCGGAGCCAACCACCCCCCCGACAACCGAAGGTACACCCGGATAGCTAGCAGGTGCTCCGTCAGCAGGCGAAGGGGTAAATAACAAGAGTGGGGGGGAGAGAAATCAGACCCAAGGAACGCCGGAGAAGAACCGAAGCAACCAGAGGGGGGTGGCCAACCCCCACCCCTGACCACGCCGGAGCTCCCCCAGAGCCCGAGGAGAGAACATGCAGCCCACCAGTGCTCCCAGGTGTCCCAAACTCCCGTGACCCCCTTGACTGGGGGGAGGGGGGAGAGGTACTCGGATGGTTGCCATAGCGACCGAAAGCGAGCCAGGACAGACCCCCCCCCCCCTTCCGCTCGGGAGGGGGGGAAGGGGACTGGGACTAGGGTGACCATAGGCACCACGCGATCGCATGTGGACCAAGAGGTGATAATGCAACAAAACAGACTAGGCCGAGCGACCACGTGAGCCTGAGGGACCAAGGGGCGATAATGCAACAAAACTGAGCAGTTAGACCAAGATCTAATGCCACACAACCGCCTAGTCTAAACTGGTCGCCCTAAATGCTAACCCTATGCAGTAAATAAAATTAATAAATAAAAATTTTTACATCGTCAAGAGAAAGAGAGGGAAAACACGAGTGAGAGAGAAAGAGATGTCCAGGAGAAGTAGGCTAGTTCCCCCAAGGAAACAAGCCGACTACTCGGAAGCTAGCCTTACCCGACACGTAAATGGAGGGCAATAGCCAGGATCTGGACTAGAAGAAATAAAATAATCACTCTAGCGCCTACACACCTAGACAAAGAGACATGCATGCATGAACGTAAATCTAAGGTATAGGCTATGAATTCCCTAAAATACGATGTAAAAGATAATGGGAACTAGTGTAGCACGTGATAAGACCCATGAAAGGTAAATTCTGTGATAGATGTCACGGTATAGAGGACCGAGAAATCTAACCGAACACGAGGCGGGACGTTGGCCGCCATGCGCCAGACCAGGTGACCGTTTCGGACCAAAAAAACGGTAAATAAGGGTCCCTGGCTGACAAAACTAAATTCAAACCTTTCGGGATACTTAACTTAGCTGCGGCGATAGCTGCAAGTTCCATGGTTGAAGTAAATCCAACGATAAAAGCACAAAAGCACAGAGGAAAAGTGGGCACGTGCTACCTAGTTCGCTAACAAATAAGGATGACCACCAGAGGCGCGGCAGTCGGCGTGGTGCGTAGCGTAATAGTAGTAGTTGCGGTCCCCGACTGTGGATCGGCTCTCTCAGGAGGGGGATTTTGGTGTAGGAGAATTCTAAATGGCAAGAGGTTCGTGGTAGTGGTCTCACTCACCCCAGATACCATACCGACACCCTCTTTCATTTAGGGTGAGCGAGTCAGTTATACTGACATCCTCCTGGATTTATTTTTTTCTCTGGTATATGTTAGTATCATTTACCTAGAAATAATAAATTTAAGGATTATTTCACTGGGCGACACGAACCCTCGCCCAGAAATAGAATTTTCCTTCGTCAAAATCCCTTTATTATTATTATTATTATTATTATTATGATTATTATTATTTATGAAGCAGGCCCTGTCTCAAGCATACTTTATTCAAAGTAATGGCTACTTCAGCAGCATTACGCCTGTAGAGATTCTTCTATAATTTTCAAGTAGCAGCTTTTTCAGTACTACTTAAACAGGCTAGTAGAGGTCCTATGGAGGTCATTTTCAGATGTAGGGTCAAGATCAGTGTATATATTTATATTTCAATTTTTACATATAAACTATGATATCATAGTCATTCTCTCTCTCTCTCTCTCTCTCTCTCTCTCTCTCTCTCTCTCTCTCTCTCTCGTAGCAAGTTTTTGTCTGGAGCTGCCAGACATCCTTTAGACTAGGAAGCTGAGGGTGGACTGCTTCTAGTCTGGTGTCCTTCCTCCTTATATTTTGGATCGTCAGCAGGGGGTCTGCCTCATGCCAATCACCTATTGGATGGTTGCAGTAAGTCTGTTTATCATTGGTCGCTTGAGTGAGGTCCCAAGCCACTTCTGCCATGTTGATGGTTGGGTAGCTCCAACCTCCTAGACCTCCTGAGTGGTGTGTGGATGTTGCTGGGCATTGTGTCACTGCATGACATCATGGCTAATTTGATTTTTATTGGCTGCAGTAGTATCTCGTTCGGGAGGAGCGTTACCTTCTGCAGATTGTTGTGATTGGTGATGTTGTTGATAGCAGGTCTTCTCATACTCGTAGGGAGGAGAAATTCTTCCTGAATTATATTTGGTGTTGGTCTTATTTGTTGGATGAGAAGCTCCTCCAGCAGGCGCAGGTGATGGGCATCAGGGGCCTTCTCAATGATCTTCATGTTATGGATGATCACTTCCTGGGAGATAGTCTCTTGATGTTTGGTGCGGGCAGAGTTCTTGATAGCCCCTCCTGGGTGTGGCAGGAAATTCTCTTAGACAGGCACATGCTGGTCATACCTATTTAGGCGCTGCTGCAACCGCAGACTGGACATGTGTACTGGTATACCACATATGTCTGCTTCAGGGGGTCTCATACCTGTGGGGAGGGGTTATTTTTCATTATTAGGTCACGTGTCCGATTCTGGTAATATATGATTAAGTCAATATTCTTGTTGTCATCAATTGGGGTTAAATTTTCAGTAATCTTCCTTATGGAGTCCTCTTCTTCATGATAAGGAGAACTTATGAAGGCATTGTAATACAGCTTGATAATATCCTGGGAACGGGCCTGCGGCTCTCACTACCGTACCATTTCTCCAGGTCTGTGTGGACTTCTCTGCTGATTAATTTATTGGAATACCTGTTATTCACGAGTACTTGGGAGGCACAGTTGAGTTCCTGATGAGTGTCCTGCCAGGTTGAGCAGTGGGAGAAAGCTCTCCTGACAAAGGGCCTGACGGTCTTACTTTTAAATCTGGCAGGACACTTGCTATCACCATTGAGGCAAAGTCCAAGATGAGTCTTCTTTGTGTAGACAGAAGTACGGAGGTTGTCTTCCATCTTACTCACAAGGACATCGAGGAAGGGGAGCCGATCGTCTGTGCTGTACTCAACTGTGTAATTCAGTACGCTGCACTGCTGAAATGCCTGACAGATGGCTTTAACCTCATCCTTGGCGCTGACCTGAACAAAGATGTCATCGATATAACAGCCATATCTGTGGGGTTGTTGCATCCTGGCGAAGACTCGCTCCTCCATGATGCCCATGTAAAAGTTAGCAAAGAGGACCCCCAGTGGTGAGCTCATTGCTACGCCGACGATCTGTCAGAACATTTAGCCACGGAGGATGGAGAAAGGGGCCTTCTTGGTGCAGATCTCCAGCAGCATATGGAGAGCGGCTTCGGTAAGTTGAGAGGCGTTGTCGAATGACTCCTGTAGATGTGCTCAAGAGTGATTTCAATGGTCTCATCGTAAAGTATATTTATGAACAGGGACTCCACGTCCAGCGAAGCAATAATCCCGGTGCCAGGGGTGTCCTTGATGGCTTCTAGGAATTCTACAGATGACGGCTGATTATGGTGTTTAGCCAAGGCCTACATAGGGGCGGGTGTCTGGCTGATGATCGGCTGGAGGGTATTCCCTTGTTTGTGGATTTTTATGTTGCCATATGAATAACCCAGGCCCTAGTCTCCTGCGTAAGGTAGGGTGGGGGGGGGAGGTGGACAGCGTTTGTCACAGCATTCACTGCTCTGATGACTTTGTTGGCCTTTTTCTTGATGTCGTCCGTCGGGTTTCTTGTCAGGTGCTTAAACTTGCTTTTGTCGAACAAAATAGCATCCAGCTTCTCATGATATTCAGCAGTATCAGTCAAGACAAAAGCTACCGTCTTGTCTGTGTATCATACTGTGATGCTTTCTTTCTCCTTCAACTCCTTTACTGCTTTCTTCATATCCTTGGTGAGGATCCCACTGGAGTGTGAGCCCCACTCTGTAAGAGCTTTAGCAAGTAGGAGTGGCTGAAGGGCGTCAGTAGTCCTTGCGATGCTCCAGGCTTAAAATTGCTGGGTGGAGTCAAGGAGGAGCTTGATTTCGACTCTTGTTGTGAGGCCTGGGTTTCAAGATGAAGTGGCAATTAAGACCCAGCTTCAGAAGGACATCTTGATCGGGGATGGGGCCTTAATCAGTAAGGCTTTTATATCCTTGGGTTCATTCAGGGATGCAGAGTTTGCTGCCATTCAGGGAGATCAGCTTTTGCAGGATACCTCACATCCACCACGTCATGTCGTCCTCCTGAAGGCTTGAGGTCAAGGCATCTCTTGTGGGGTTGTCTTCTTCAGTGGGTGTGTCATGTTCGGGGTTATCAAATTTGGTGTTGTCCAGTCCATGACTACCTTCTCTTCAGGGTCACCAGGACTTTGCTCCTATAGGTTCCTCTCCTACTCCACTGGTAGCAGGGCTGCTTCTCACTCTCTCCCATTCTTGCCCCAGTCTCTTGGCCTTGTTCTGGAGGGCACATAGTTCAGTAGTCTTGATTACTATTTGCCGCTGTAGTAGCCATTACTTTTCCCAGCTTACGACATTCTTAGGTTACGACGCTTTTCAATTATAGTCAACAGAAATTATTTCCAAGTTTACGGTGCATGTTCCAGGGTTATGAAGCTTACGACGCCGATCTGACAAAAGAAATATGACTCCAAAAATGCAAAAAAATAAAAATTTACATAGTTTTTAATGCAGAACATTGAAAGTAAGTATATGAGTCCATGTGTACAATACCTAACTTCCATATAGCATTTGCAGACACTTCCATTAGATGTATCTCATTTAGTAGGGTTCCATCCAACCGAATGGAAGGATGGGGTAGAAAATCAGTATGAGATCTACTTATCAAAAGTGCTTTCGTTTTACTGGAGTTCAGCTTCATGCTCCACCAGCTACACCATCCACTAATCCACTCCATGGCACAACTGAGACTAAGGGCAGTTTCATCTCTCATGGGCGGAGACTTTACTGACCCACAAGTGTTGTGTCATCGGCATACTGAACAATCTTGTTTTCCCAGTCATGTTTCTTGTATACACTACAAATAGTAATGGACCCAGATCACTATCCTGTGGAACTCCAGAAACATACATGCTGCATAAATGCTTAGAAATCGTGAAGTAATCCAAATACATATCCACCTGCTCCAAAATTAAAGAGATAAATTCTCTCTCTCTCTCTCTCTCTCTCTCTCTCTCTCTCTCTCTCTCTCTCTCTCTCTCTCTCTCTCTCATATGCAGTATATTTTTAAGGGTATAATGTTTAACATAACTTTAAAATAATATTGATAATATCATTTCAAAGATTAACAACTTACTATAGCAAATAATTTTTGTATCATAATTGCATTTGTGAGTAATCACGAAAATACTAGCATGACATACAAACATAGCATTCCCTTAGGAGGTCATGTCCTGTCGTTCTAAACTACCTACATATTTTAGATATGCTCTATACAATAGTAGGTACTATCTTAAAATACGTACCTGTACAGTAAATATCGTTTCAAAGTCATCTTATTACTACTCGCTTAGTAATGAATAGAGATTCCAAATCACAAGGGATCATGAATATCCAAATTGTAGCCTAAGGCGTACACTTTGACACCCAGATTACTATACTCATTTTAATTGACATTCAAAATCTGACATTGCGATGTGTATGCCAATGAGTGCATAAACGATATCAGCTTACTGTGATTGTGAATGATGGATTCGTTATTGTGAATAATGAGATCATTGTCCAAGCCTGAATTATATTAGACTGGTTTACAGCAGTCTATAGTACTTTGTAATTCACACGCAAAGCACATCACAAGAAAACTACCCTTATTCTATGTAGATATGCATTTCCCCTAAAGGCCCTCATTTAACCCTCTTACGCCAACTGGACGTATTTTACGTCGACATTTTTTGTCTCCCGTGTGCCGACTGGACGTATTTTACGTCGACTTACAAAAGTTTTTTTTAAAATTCGCGGAAAAATACTTATAGGCCTACCAGCCTAAAACTTTTGAATCACGCGCCTTGGGGGATGCTGGTAGTATCTGTGACACATCTCGGAAATTATTTCGTCACTTTGACATAATTTTTGTACCATTGTAAATTAGCCGTTACATGAAGTATTATATATGAAAATGTGCGCATTTTTATGTAGAATTCAACAATAAAATACTCATGATTGTAGCTTTTATCAGTTTTGACATATTTTCATATAAATAACGATAATTGCCAAAATTTCAACCTTCGGTCAACTTTGACTCTACCGAAATGGTCGAAAAACGCAATTGTAAGCTAAAACTCTTATATTTTAGTAATATTCAATCATTTACCTTAATTTTGCAACAAATTGGAAGTCTCTAGCACAATATTTCGATTTATGGTGAATTTATGAAAAACTTTTTCCTTACGTCCGCGCGGTAACTCTTCCGAAAAAAATCATACATGCGATTGTGGTAATGTTTGCACCATTTTAAAATTAGCCGTTATATAAAGTTTTATATATGGAAATGTGTGCAATTTCATGAACAATACAAGTAAAAACAACCCATGGTTGTAGCTTTTATCAGTTTTGAGATATTTTCATATAAATAACGATAATTGCCAAAATTTCAACCTTTGGTCAACTTTGACTCTACCGAAATGGTCGAAAAACGCAATTGTAAGCCAAAACGCTTATATTTTAGTAATAACCAAGCATTTATCTTCCTTTTGCAATAAATTGGAAGTGTCTAGCACAATATTTTGATTTATGGTGAATTTATGAAAAAAATAACATTTTTTTTACGTCCGCGCGGTAACTCTTCCGAAAAAATCATACGTGCGATTGTGGTAATATTTGCACCATTTTAAATTAGCCGTTACATAAAGTTTTATATATGAAAATGTGCGCAATTTCATGTAGAATACAACAAAAAATAATTGAAGGTTGTAGCTTTTCTCATTTTCGAAATATTTGCATATAAATCACGATAAATAGAAAAAAAAACACGTTTGGTTAACTTTGACTCTACCGAAATGGTCGAAAAACGCAATTGTAAGCTAAAACTTGTACAGTCTAGTAATATTCAGTCATTTATCATCATCTTGAAATAAATTCGAAGTCTCTAGCAAAATATTTAGATTTATGGTGAATTTAAAAAAAATCTTTCCTTCCCTCCGCGCGCGGATTCTCCGCCACAAATCTCCGAAATGCGTGCGTACCATTCTCGGAATATTTGCTCCGTTTCATATTAGGCATTTCATAGAGTTTTATATATGAAAATGTGCGCAATTTCATGTAGAATAAAACGAAAAATATTTGAAGGTTTTAGCTTTTCTTATTTCCGAAATAATTGCATATAAAAAATATATATATATAAAAATTCGACATTCGGTCAACTTTAACTCGTCAGATATGGTCGAAAACTGCAATTGTAAGCTAATACTCTTACAGTATAGTAATATTCAATCATTTGTCTTCATTTTGAAAGGAATTGGAAGTCTCTAGGACAATATTTAGATTTATGGTGAATTTTTGAAAAAATGTTTTTTACGTCCGCGCGTTACGAATTCATGCATTATTTTGTGATAATATTTTCTCTGTGTTGCTTTTATCGTTTTACAATGTGTTATATACCAAAATGATTGCAATTTAGTGTACATTACAACGAAAAAAAGTAACTTGTTACCTTTAACCGTTTTGCGCACACCGCGATTTGAATACAATTATATATGAAATTTCGTTTTTGCGCTATCATATATCACATTATTTATATATGATAATGATAATTTTTTTTATTTCTGATGGTTGCATACTAAACTTCAGCCAATGACAAAAGAAGGAGCCAAAAATGAACTCTTAATCTTGAAAACTAAGTGCGCTGTGATTTTTTGAAAAAAATATTTTTTCCGCTTGCGCGCTCACTCTGAAACACCTCCGGCACACGGGAGACAATTTTTTTTTACCGCTTCGGCGTAAGAGGGTTAAATGAAGAAAATATAATGCAAAGATACATTACAACTTCCAGTAAAGTACAACCTCTCTTGTCGAAGTTTCAACATACTCCCCAGCAAGAAAAACTCATATTTACAGTATATTTACAACAGTCCTGTTTTTATCAATGCCTTCCTAGCTTTTGCAGCTATCTGAGCAGTCCTGCTCAGAGGGGCGCTTGGGTGAATATCCTCTTTTGCAGGATAAACCTCTTCTATCTCCAGCTACAGTTCTAAGGGATATAACTTAATTATGGGTATCATGAGCTGGCTATGAGCCGATCTTAGAGTAGCCACTCTTGGGACCTTGTCTCACCCCATATGTTACTTGATCACTTGGCCCAACTTTCACTTGCTCCTTGGCCCCTCATCATGAATGAGGACTGCTTCCCCTATCCTGGGCCAAGAGCTATGCATCGTTCTTACTCGATGGGTCTCTCGTACGGTTGTCAAATACTCCCTCTCCCATCTTGTCCATAGGTTGTCATATACCTGGACACATGCAGGAATCTTTTCTCAGTGGACTCCCTCAGTCCATAGATAGGGTCACCAGAGATCTCATACCAGTTTATTACTTCTCTTAGGAAGTACTTGAACATTTTTCCAAGAATCAAATGGTTAGCAGTCAAAATTTCCAGCTGATTCAACTCCCTGGGTGTGTAACTTAATGGTCTATCATTAATGATTCCTTCTAGCTCCACCAATGCACAAGTCAGTTCTTCAAAACTGAGTAACATAGCAACTCTTTGGCAATAATATTGGAAATCTAGCTGTTTCAGGTAACTGCGCTTGTTCTAGTCTACCCCTACACCTTATTACCCCATTGTCCAAGTAAAGATTTAACTGGCGTATGTTTTGGTTTTCTTAACCCCTTTATCACACTCATATTCCCCTTGGAAAAATCATAATTTTTTAAAGTAAATTGTATTTTTCCTTTACATAAGGAATTACTTTCAGTGTTGGCTGGAATACGTCTGTTGGATTCTTGAACAAGGTGGTAAGGCAATAACTAGCAATAACTACCGTCTGGTAGGCCCGCCTGCCCGGAAGTAAACAGTCCACTATGCCTTTTGGCCCAGGTTTCAAATTGAGGGGTGGCATGAGGAGGGCATTAATGTAAAGGACCTCAGGTTTGTATAGTTACGAAAAATACAATTTACTTTTAAAAATTGTGATTTGATCCTACATGATATACAAACCCTTGGTCCTTTACATAAGGAAGACACTGATTGGTGGGAGGAATGTGAGTGAGCCTCTAGAACTGACTGGAGTTCTGCATACCTGGGCTATTCCTCCTGGTCGTGAGAGTGAGGAGGATTTGCCCTGCCTCTGACAACTTGATCAGAGTATAGGAGCTGTGGGATCAAGAGTCAAACTTCTGGGCTTTTTCGAAATGAGTGAGGAATAGTAACTCATCCGAAAAAGGGCTGGGAAGAATATTTAGAGTCAGAGGCATTAATGCAAAGGTCTGAGAAGGGTGTGCATTATTGCTTGTCTTTTCCTCCTCTTGCTAGAGGAAGGAGTGGGATTGCTTCTATGATGCTGATAAGAAAAATAGAAAGGAAGCTCAATGTGTAAGCTTACTTCATCTGTCGCCCAACCAGTCAGTGTAAGTTCGAGTACTATCCTCAACCTGAATGAAGTGGAGTAGCAGAACGAGGAGGGGAAGGTGGAGAGGCCAGTCACTCTCGTATCCTTCTTACCTCTAGAACCGCACACCATAGGCAAGATGCAACTTGTCCTTTTGAAGGAGCCAGGTAAGCAAACACAACCTGTGAGCATCCACCACCAGTCCAAGTCCAAGGAAAAGAGGTTTTAAGGACCTGTGGGCAGACCTGAAGGAAGAGAGATATAAACATGGTCGCGATGAGACATCTATCTTCCGGTCTGACATATTCTTCGGAGTGATGAAATGTACCCAGCCACTGGATGTATCTAACCTCAGAGAAGTCTCTCACGATCTTGTAAGACTTGGAGAAAGACATGGTATTGGACACTTTTGCATTGGAAGTCTGCAGTGGATAAAGGCATCGACGCTCAATGAAGGGTGTCGATCCTTCATAGGTACAGCAATACACCAATAGGACAAAGTAATGACTGATCTGGATCAACCAATACAAAGTCCACAGCGCAGGAAGGCACGAAGGATTCGGACTCTTCAACAGATTCCGACTGATTGAGCTGCTGCACATCCAAGAGATAGTCACAACGTATGCTGCTCTGAAGGAGCTATCCCGATACGATCCAATCTCCACCATTCATCTACATCCACGTCCGGCGTGGCTATCCTACACACGCACAGTGTGTGTGGTTCTCTGCTTGGTGCCTTCAAGAGCCCACTGCGGCACTTTCCCAAATGGTGACATTCTGCCATGTGTCACAAAAAGGTTGATTCCATCAACTCATTCAGACCTGAGGACAAAATAGCTAAAATAATCAGCCCCTACAAGCACGTCTACTTCTTTCACTTTATCGTGCCGGGCTTCCTCATCGGCAACGTGACAGCCCTTACAAACAAGATGTTTTCGGATCTGAGAGTAGCCTACGTTGTGGATGGGAACGTCCACATGATGATGTACCACTAGCTTTTGTCTGATTACTTGCTTCCCTATTTCTAATTTACTCGCCACCACATTGAACTCTCCCTCGATTTCTGCAGAGCCAAAAGGAGCGAGATTTAATGCTTCTCTACCAACAACAGGGAGATTTAACCTTTTTGTTAAAGGCGCGGATATAAAGCTGTGCTGGCTCCTGGTGTTGAGGAACAGTCGGATGTGGTTGGCTTGGCCTCGTACACGTAACGTGGCGGTGGCAGTTGGCAACAATGAGCAAGGTAACTCAAACGAGGGATCTTTGACAGTTACTTTCTCATTTATGCATGGCTTTGATTCTTTATCTTTGACTTTAGGGGTAGTAGCATTTTTCTGGCTACTTTTCGCGCTCATAGTTTTCACTGGGCGAGAAGTTACATGAGATCCACCAGTAGCATTATAAGAGGGAGCAACAGGAGGTGAAGTTAATGACTTGGGGGGTGTCTATTATTGCAAATCAAATTATGGTGCTTAGCACCCCACAATTTACATGTCATTTTACTTTGACACTGTTCACTTCTGTGTCCTACAGTTAAAGCATCTTCTCACTGCAATATCAAGTGATTTTTTACACTCATGGGCTGAATGGTTGTTGTTGCAAAATGGACAAGTTTTTACTTTCGGGTTCAAATTAACACTTACTTTGGGTTTTTCTTCGGGATTTAGGGATCCGCCCTTAAGTAGCGCATCGTACTCGAGCATACGAATGATGAAATCAATCACTGAATAATTCATTCAGATCATAATCACACTTACGTAAGTGCTCTACAACTTTACGATATAATTTACCTTCAGACAAATTTTGGTTAATAAGACTCATTACCATACCCTGACCTAGATCATTCTTAATCAATCTCTTAATTTGTTCTATCAAAATAGTTAGTTCGAAGCGGAATTTCTTTAGTTCCACAGGGTTCATTAAAGGCGCAAAGATATTGTCTAACCGCCGTTGTAATGTGACTAGTTTCTGGTGTTTATTCCCGTACTGCTTGTCGAGCAGATCTAGAGCAATTTGATAATTAGCCGCAGTTACGCTCAGAGATTTGACGACCCTGAGCAGATCCTTCCCTTAGGTATTGAACAAGTACGTGAACTTGGTCACGTCGTCCAAGTCACTTCTACGATTAACATGAATGTCGAATAGTTGAGGACACAGCTGTTTTTACCTTGTAAATTGATTTTTCCTATGTTTTAGTGTTTTTGATGATGTAGTAGTAGTCTTGTGATACTGATATTTATGTCCAATTCTCTACCTAACAATCAACCCCAATCCCCATATACCAACTCTTACCTTGTAGACCCACCAACTCGAGTGACCCACCTCCCCACAGCCACTCCCTCCTGTGGAACATATGGCTTCCTGAAGGCGGCATATCCCTCGGCCCCTACCAGAACACAAACATTGCCGCTTTGTGTATGTGTTGTCCCCCACCCAAAACCCTGAATTCCCAAAGCCCCCCATCATTGTTGGTTAGAAATAGGATGTTAATAACAGTTGCCCTCCACAAGATAACTACTACTTTTTCATCAAAAGACCTAAAACTGTAGGAAAAATAAATTTCCAAGGTAAAAGCAGCCGTGTTCTCAATACTTAGAAATACCTTGTTTTATCATAAAAATGTATTTAGTCATGAAAATACAATAATTAGTGAATATTTCTCGACGAAAAAGCCCACGAATTGCCGAATTTTTTGCGAATAATTTATAGATAGGTGTCTGTGAATCTTGAAAATGTGAATACAGCAGGTTGACTGTACTCTGTTATATGGTAAATTCTATTTGTAACACAGCAAAGCTCAGCAAAATTGGTGTAAGTTTCATAGATGGTCATTTTTCCTGAATTTGATTATCTTTCAGGGACATACCTTACTAAAATAGCCATCTGCATTTCATTTATTTTCTTGGGAGCTGGACCTGATATAGCATCTAAAATATTAAGCACCTAACGAACTTCAATAATGCAACCCCAGCCAAACCGTTTTCCAATGGTGGCATTAGAAATATACTGATCGACAGATATCTCCATGTCAGCGACACAATGGTTTTAGGTGCCTATAGGTAGCTAGAACATTTGTGAACATGAGGTCTAATATATTACTACCTGAAATATGCATGTGGTCCTTAGCCGGACAAAATTGCAGGATACTCAGAACTGAAGAGACCAACCATGTTGATCTGTGGAATTTGAATATGAAAGCCAATCGTGCTTTGCATTGCAGTCTCCACAAATAACAAATGAGGCTTTTGAATCCTGATACTAAGCCATACTAATCGTCTCCAAGAGACATTCATATGTAAAATGGTCAACATTTGGATTGAGTAATTAGCAAATATTTACACGTACCCTCAAAGTTTTTCTGACGATAAACAGGTCATCCAGCTCTAGTGTATACAGCATGCCTTCAGCATGAAGGGAACGAGAATGGTAAGATGGGTTACCAGAAAGATGCTGTATTTTGGACCTTAGACTTTATTGAAGGATGATTGGCTATAGCAGTGGCAGTGACAGTGGGAGCCAGCCTCAGGACAGCATGAAGAACAAAAATTGGCAGTGTTCTTTCAGTCAGGACAAAACAACTAGTCTTGTTCATCAAACATGAACAGGTCAGACTTACATTAGTGGCATTATATTGTCTTAACAGTCAAGACAAAGGTAAAGCTTACTTGTATTTTTTTTAATACGGATAATTCACTTTAGTTCACCCTGGAGGAAAACATGGTGAAAATGATCTATGAGAACTTAATGGAGATGATTATTCCTAAATATATTCAGTGGACCCTCACTAAATCACTGGAAATTCACTACTTCACAGATTTCTTTATAGAGCAATATCCACTAATTACTTTGACTCTCTTTCCATGAGGACACTATTAGTTGAAGGAGTGGGAAGTTGCCAATTAAGCTCATGCTTCGTATGTACTGTTAAAAGTGTACATATATTGTTTCTCTCTCTCTCTCTCTCTCTCTCTCTCTCTCTCTCTCTCTCTCTCTCTCTCAAATTTTTATGCAAATGTAATATGTATATTTGTTTTGTATGATAAATAAATGAATTTACTAATTTTCAAATATTTCTATTTGAAATTATCAATTCATTAAAGAAAATATAGTGAATTAGTATGATTTTAACGAAATGCATGTTTTCCCTCGTCTTTTTCCTAGTCTCCCCCAGCAAGGGGGAGGGTGTTCCTGTCAGTTATGTCAAATGTGTTGACATTCATTACTGACCGCAAGGGTAGAAAGTGTTGCCCTGTTTGCGGGCAATTATATGATGTTGCCCATTCAGTGCTCTCTCTCTCTCTCTCTCTCTCTCTCTCTCTCTCTCGTCTCCTCTCTCATCTGTTCCTCTCTCCTCCCGCGTCTCACTCCCACGGTCATTCTCTCTCTCTCTCTCTCTCTCTCTCTCTTCAAAGGAGGTGATAGATAGAAAAGGAGAGTAATTGATTAGAAGATATGCATAATATATACTCTATTATTGACATTTTGAGTTGTTTAACCCATATAAGCAACTAGTTCAGCCTTTCTCTCTCTCTCTCTCTCTCTCTCTCTCTGGCTGGAAGAATTAGAAGTAGCAAATCACACAGCAGCGTATAAATAAAGGATATGTTACCTCAATGCTGATTGGCTGGTAGCAGATATGATATTGGTTGCAGGGATTAGAAGATCCAATCACAGAGCAGGATTTGGTGCTGCTAGTTGCTGATTGGCGTGTAGCACTGATGCTGTTTGAGGGAGTTTCACCTTTTTTTTGTGATTGATTTTAGTTTAGTGATTGCTGCTACTGCATATTCTTATTACCTAGTTTTATGCATTAATCTTTATTTACCTTTATGTACATACTATCAATAGTGTATTAAGTCTCTCTTAAGGGTAACTTGATTAGATTTCACAAGTAGTAAGACGACATTGAAATGATATCAAAGTATTTTAGGATAATTTACAATATATTTTTGTTTGAACTATTAAAAGAAGCAGTTATAAGCATTTTAGAGTAAAGTATGTACTCAGTTCACCAGCTATTGGCAGGAAGGAGCCAATCACACAGTAAAGTACCAGCTTCCTCAATGCTGATTGGCTTAAAATGGGCAGTTACATATAAGCGTTATCAGAGGGGGTTGGTGTTCCAATATATCCCAGATTTTCAGTAATCGTGGTGTTTTTGGTTCCCAACCCCCGCGAATAAGGAGGGTCGACTGTACCGAATTTATGCCTTGGTTGTTTATGTTCTTTGCACTGATCTTATATACACTTAGAAAGGTTTCAGAATGTCTGAAGTCTAATGTTAAGTTCTTGGAATTATCTGGCTAAGTAGCATCCATTTTCTGAGATGGCAAGATGTTAGGCACTGACAAACCTTAAACAGACTAGGTAGAACAAGTTTTTGTTCAGCGTGATTAATGGAGACTCAGGTTCTCTCACTTATGTTCTGTTGTTTACTGTTTTTATGGCAAACATTGTCAACACAATGCAGAGACCTTGATATTACCATAGATTTAATTAAGAAGGTGGACAAGTTGATATATGTATGTATTATCTTCCATGTAACTAATGACTTACTGTAAGTTAAAAAAGAATTGCTAACATCAGGCATCTAGTTTTTGTCTTCCTAAAGTGTTTTAATTTCAGGCAGTTAAGGGTTCCCTGCTTAAGGGAAAGCAGTTTTTTTAATCCTTCCACAAGTAGTGACAAGCAACAACAAGTGGCAAGCTTTCCTGCATGAGATACTTTTGATTCTATGTGCTTGATTTCCCTTTGAAGTTTAAGAAGGGTTTCACTTGTTCTTTTGGTTCAAATCACTCATTATTCATGAAACGTGCATATTTTTTCTTGGGGGGAAACAGTGGTCTTCTTTGTGGTAGCCACATGTTCATGGTATGATGCTGGTGGCAGACTAGAATTAGGTCGAAAATTTTTTAGCCACCTTCATCAAAGTCTGGTTTTCTGAGGCCAAAACTGAGGGAGAGGGTCATACTGTATATTGGCTCTTCAGCACAGATGTCTTTGACATTTAGTACTGATAACTATTTGGATTTCCACCTTTTGGCTTGTGAGTTTTTTGTCAGACCTTAGAGAAGTTGTGATGAATCCTGTATGGATTGCAAATGACTCAAGCAGCCAGTATTCTCCCAGACCTAGATCCTATGGCCCCCACTTTTGCTGTTTCAAGTTTGATCATTGGTGCAATTTTGTCGTTATTTTAAAGATTACTCTCGTAGTTAGTTTCTTTGCTTGATTACCATGCTAAATTGAGGAGAATTTTTTCTTCAGCTCAGGTCATCCCATATGATATCCATCACATTCTGAATCACAAGGTTTAATGTGAGCTAAAACCAATACCTTAAGCATAATTCTTTATTTTTATGAGAAGCCTCAAAGCTAATCTATTCTGCTCTTTGAAGCGTCTTTTACTCATTGGGAAATTCTGTTTCTATTCTTCTCTCTCAACATCAAACTTTAGCCATCCATGACATGATCAGTCTCGAACTTCAGTTGTTGTTGAAAAGTGCTTGCATATGTTATTGGAAGCTCTCTTAACCTTGACTCAAGTT
This sequence comes from Macrobrachium nipponense, assembly GCF_015104395.2. NCBI lineage: Eukaryota > Metazoa > Arthropoda > Malacostraca > Decapoda > Palaemonidae > Macrobrachium > Macrobrachium nipponense. The sequence continues at coordinate 58,148,953 of NC_061100.1, forward strand.
CTAAGATAGTTCCAATCCAGATCTTGACCCCTTGTTTTATATTGTAGCCTTGTTTGTATGTATGTTTGCTAGGAGCTCCCTTGTCTCTTCATGTCCTATTCTCTTGTTAGAGAATTAGCAGTTTGATACACCTCCAACCTAAGTTGTTATGCATGCTATGTAAAGGTAGTGATTCCTTGTGAAAAAATGTAGTTTTGTAAAAAAAAAAATAAATAAATAAATAATAAATAATAATATTAATTTTCATTGAAAAGCGATTAGTACTTTTATGAGGAGAGCTTGCCATTTGACCTCACGGCACTGTTGCCGCCGGATGAGACTACACAAAGAATGATTTATTTAGCTCCCAAATAATACAGGAGACCTATGTGCATGTACAGAACTACCTAAGCCACCTGAGCTTCTTCTCCAGGTAGAAGATGCCTGGGAATTGTATACGTTGTATGGCTTGGTTAAGTAAAAGTAATTGGTTTATATGAAGAAATATTTTTATTTTACATTTCTTGAGCATGCTCTATACTTAATTGTATAAACAACAGTACATATTAAATTAATTGTGTTTAAACAACAGTACGTATTATTAAATTAAAAACCAGATTTCTTTTGTTTTGGTAAAACACTCATTCCTGTAGAAAATTAATTGCAGGTAGTATGGTTGCTTTTATTTTCATACACTTGGCAATAATGTGATGTGTTATGCAGTATTGTTTGATAGAATTATGGCTTACATCATTTCTACAAGTCAGCCAATCATTTCATACCCGTACAGTGATTTATTACAGTACGTACTTTGTTTCCCTCAACAGATACGTTCACTGACAAGTGAAATCAACAATTTGAATGAGGCACGTATGAAAGAAGTTGAAGAAGACGAAAGTCCTGAAAGCAAGGTAAGCATTGCATAGAAAAACCAATGTGTCAGTAACTCAGCTCTGAAACTGTTAGTAATTCAGAATTTATGTCATATACCATGTATACAGTATAGCTTGTTTGCTCAACTGTAATGCAGCACTAGAGCACTGAGCAAACTGTTAATGAAATAAAATTTCGGTAATGATGCCCAATGTTTTTCAGGTTGGAAAACTCTCTTTTTTCCGACAAAATGCAGCCATCATTAGCCGAAAGAAAGAACAGACTGCTGAACGTCTCAATGAGTTGCGAAATGAGTTATCAAATTTACAAGAGGACATAAAGGTAAGCAGTTTCCAATAATGTTTTGTTAAGAATTGTATCATTCATGTTATGAATTATACCATAAGTGAATAAAAAATTGATTTACGTATTCTTTTTCATATATTAAAGAATGAACTAATTTACACATTTAATATTATAGGAAAAACAAGAGCAGCTGAAGCAATTTACTGGTGAGCAAATACTTCGTGGCGAAGAGTTTAAACGTTATGTTAATAAACTTCGAGGGAAAAGTTCAGTCTACAAAATGAAACGAGCAGAATTAAGTGAACTTCGTGCTGAGTTTGGAATATTAAGTCGAACAGAAGAAATACTAAAATCAAAGGATGCTCACATGCTAGAGCAGCTAGTTAGTTGAATAATGCATTTTGTAAAACCAGCTAAAATATATGAAATAGGAAGACCATTAGTTTAAAGTTTTATCTGTTTTATTGAAATAGAGTAATACGTCAGAAACTGTTGAAAATTTATTTAGATAAAGGTTAATGAAATTGAAGATCTAACATTAATTTATTTCCAGAATGCATTGGAATCAGAAATGGGAGTGTCTGGTTATAGAGAAACTAAGGAAAATATGGAAAAAGTATCTTCAATGAAAGCTGAAGTTGATGAGCGAAAGGGTCAGACTTTAGAGGAAATGTCAGGAATGGTCATGGAACTAAATCACAAAATTGCTGAAAGAAAAGCACGCCTTGCACCTATAATCAAAGGTAAGGACATTTGGGCTTTATTGTGCATCCATGACTGTACATGTATATTCTTTTTTTTTTCTTTCCATTTTTGCTTCTCAGACTTATCAATGTATATGGAAGAACTAATGTCTTACATTTAAAGTAAACTTTATTGTGCATTCATGACTGTACATGTATATTCTTTTTTTTTCTTTCCTTTTTGCTTCTTAGACTTATCAATGTAGTATATGGAAGAACTAATGTCTTACATTTAAAGTAAACATGCAGATTGCAGTAGGGTACAGTATTTTTTATGAGGTATTTGTATTAATTCTGAAAAGGAGTTTGTTTATACAAAATTGTAAAGCCTTCCTCTGCTAAAATCCATATGTTACAACATCCAGGATGTGAAGTTAGACGGTATTGATATTCTTGGTTTGTAAAGACTGAACCTCACAAAGGATCACGTGTCATGTAGTTGGAGTATAAGCCTCTGAGGGATCCATGATTTTATTAATCTCTCAGAACACCCAACACTCGTGGAGGAAGTCACAGAGGTGATTACATAACTGAAAGCTGTGCCCAAGGTAGTTCCAGTCAAAATGTCAGTGTTACTACCAAATTGGTTGATAGTGCAGTGTATCTAAAGAGCATTTCAGTAAAGTGGCGTGGCATTCAGTGATGTAAGGACAAGGTAGAACCCCTCCTACTCAATATGAGAACCAGAACAGGATTAAAGACCGATACCAAAGAGAACTGATCATTATTCTTAAGATAGTGACTAAAGCCTTCAAGAATAAAAGGATAAAAGAGCTTTAGCTAACTCCAGTATCCTTTTCTGAAGACTTCCTGACACCAGTCTTGTATGGAGGTGATCTTCCTGTTAGCATGCTATTCCTCGTATGACTTGTATTTGCCTAAGGCAGCAAAATACATTATCTCTAACCTTCCAGCTTCTCGTTACATCTTTTTTGATAGTGTAGTTGTGGTTTCGTCCTCAATGAGTTACACTTTCCATGGTCTAACCAGAGCTCCATGTTGACCAGACTAATGTTGAAGAATTCTCTTTTAGCTGGTCTTATGGCTGGGTGTTGTGTCGTAATGATAAACATTATAACACGTGATGGAGTATAAATGAACTTAGGATAAGAAGGCACTTTCTCTAATCATCAGCATATGTTGAACCCAGTTTACCTACATCAAAAAACCATGAAGAAGAAGAAGTGACTATGCACATATGCACCATCATATTGTTTACATATGACCAGAAGCAGACCAAGACGACATTGCCTTTCTAGTGGTCAATGTATAGTGTACTGAAACCAGTACTCCATAATTACATTACCGAGGATCATGGAAACATCTAAGTTGAAAGCTCAGTGTATAATTTTAAGTTCCAGTTAAAAAATATTTAGTTTAGACTGTGGAGCAATGAGTTAATTGTGTGTTCGAGCACACATCAATGCTTTTCACAATTTCAGATCGTTATATTTGTAAAAGCACAAATTGTTTTGAAGAATTTATCATTCTATTTAGAAGTTTACTTTAATGAAAACTGCCATTCAACGAAACTCTGTGCTTTATGGTGCCTCTGTTAGATATGTTATGGCCCCGATAACTGGAACTTGGCCTGTTATGGCACCATAAATTGCCAATTTTACGGTGAAAGACGAGCGCCATAAAAACGAATTGATGATAACCGATAACCGGGCACTGCTTGGTTATAGGTAATCTTTTCAAACGGTGATGTCTGTAGTAGCCTACAATCTTCATTGATTCAGTGGGAATAAGTAAGCTAGACTGTAGTATAATGGCAGTTTAATTTTCCCCTACCTTCTACAAAAAGTTGAAAGTGACTATTAACAACCCCTTGTGGGGGCTCTTTTACAAGACTTGTAAATTTTACCAACTTATGTTTTTTCTAATAAATAATTGTATTTTATTTTGTAGAATTATAATTACAGCTCAAACAACATCAAACAGATAAGAAATAAAATCAGTAACAAATTCTTAGCATACAGTGGGCCCCTGTATTCGCGTTCTTCGGATTCACGGACTCATGCATTTACTGATTTCTCTCTGGAACATTCCCCCCATTATTCACAGGAAATTCACCTGTATGCAGTATTTTTCTAAGAGAAATATCCACAAATTCCTGTTTTATTTTATCAATTTCATCATTAAATGCACTTTTTGTGATGAAACTATTAAAAAGACCGGGTATTAAAATTTTTAGTGGGTTTTTCTTGAGTCTTAACTAACAAAATAGGCTGTTTTGAGCGTTTTTATAGGGTTTTCAACTATTCGTGGGTTCTAGCTATTCGGGGGGGGGGGGGGGATCTGGTATGCATCCCCATGCGAATACCCCAGGTGACCACTGTATCTGTTGAAAAATATGCACGTAAATTTACCGAGAACGAAGATTCAGTCACTATTTTTTATTTGTACATGTTTTTTCTAATATTTCTTTGCACTTTTCTTTGCAAAATTACAATTACATATACTATCGTAAAAGACAAGAGCAAAAACCAACAGCAACCCTTGGTATATTTATGAGCAAATTTACAACAAGACGTCATGTGAGACAGAAGCAGAATTGAAGTCGTGAGACGCCAAATTCGTGATTTTAGCCAATGTAAAAGTTACCATTAGTGAATTTATTGGCTATAGAAGCATTGGCACCTCTTTCCCACCCAATTCTTTCTAAATCGATGGCTCTTAATATTGCTTCTCTACAGGATCAATCTGTCCACCACCACAAACCCAGTATTACTACTCCTGAGAAGCTATCCGTTCATTATGAATTAAAGGTGAGCTAAGATAACCTGGATTAGGTAGTAATCAGAATTTAGGTGAGTAAGTTTTGAAGACATTTAATGCGTGTAGTGCGAAAGTGGTCTAACCCGCTGACATTAGTTTTGAGTAATTAACAATCAAAATTAATTACCAATTACTACCAAACAAAGACAGTAACTGTGCGTGTAGTGCAAAAGTGGTCTAACCCGCCCGATGTTATTTTTTAGTAATTAGCGGTCAAAGTTAATTACTTATTACTACTGAGTAAAGTGGTGGAGCAGTGTATTATTATTATACTCCAAATGTTTAGGCTGATCTTTCATGCCATTGAGTTTTTGATAAATTTACTCTTATTTTTTTGTCATGGTCAAATTTTTTATTTACCCCCATTTTTAAACATTTTTTTGGTTACAGTTGAATCTTTTATTTACCCCCTCCACCTCCCCCGCACTATATTTTTTCACCAGAAAGTCATGGTTTTAGATTAATTTTTAAAGATTGTATGGAATAAGAAAAGTTGTTTAAAGAAATTATGTTGCTGTGCCCAATTCCTGATTTTATATGAATTTATTAAATAAAAAATATATTAGTATCATTGTTGAGCCTTAAAAAATATTGCTTTACAAAATATTGCTTTACATTATTAATATTCACACTTATATTAAACATCATTGACACCCTCCTGCCCCATTCAGATCATGAGAAAGAGAGAAAAATCCAATATTTTGAAGAGGAAATCAGGGAAAGAGAAAAAGTGAGAGAAAAATGAAAAATTGAGAGAAAATCAGAGAAAAGATAAAGAAACATTAGAAGAAAATTGAGAAACATAAAAATAGAGAGAAATAGAGAAAACGAGAGAGGAAAAGAGAGCAAAAACAGAGAATGGAAAACGATTGTGTACTATGGTTTCAAGTCTGTGAGAAAGAAGTCTTAGGTAGCGTGGCTGACAACAACACTCGAGATGTGCTCTGATTGGCCTTTGGCCACAGTACTCTCCTGGGTTAGAACAGTTTCACGCCCGATCTAAAGTTAATCTGCACCTCTTGTTGGACCAAAACACGCCACTTTAGACCTTAGTAAACACCACAGGATGTTCGCTTTTGTCTTTTCCAACATCAGTACAAGATTTTTTAATCTAAGGACAACACTTTCCCGCCTATAACTCCAAACTGTCATTTTTGAGGGTTAAAGGTATATATGTACATACAGTACATACATTAGTACTTCTAACCCTTGCAGCCAACAGAGAGAGAGAGAGAGAGAGAGAGAGAGTTGTCCTTACAGTATTTATAAGAGTGAAATGGAAATATTATTATATTTAAAATACTCAAATATGAATTTTATAATTAGAGTTATAGTATTATTATTATACATATTATAGGATTTTTATTGGAAAATATAAACAATATGTATTTATATATACAGGCAGTCCCCGGGTTACGACGGGGGTTCCGTTCTTGAGACGTGTTGTAACCCGAAAATCATCGTAAGCTGGAACATCACCAAAAATCCTAAGAAAACCTTACTTTTAATGCCTTGGGTGCATTCAAAACTATATAAACTGCATTCTTATTGCATTTGATCAAAAGAACCTTCAAATATTGATTATTTTGCATTTTTGGTGTCATATTTCTTCTGACAGATGAGCGTTGTAGGCGTCGTAACCCTGGAACATGCGTCATAACCCTGGAAATAATTTCTGATGGATATAATTGAAAATCACCTTAACCTCGGAACGTGGTAAGCCGAACCTGTCGTAACCCGGGGACTGCCTTATATATATATATATATATATATATATATATATATATATATATATATATATATATAGTATATATATGTGCATACGTACATACATACACACACACACACACACACAACACAGAAGAAAGCCCCCACACACACCCGACATATATATTATATATATATTATATTAATACTATATATATATTATATATATATTATATATATATATATCATATATACAAATACCAATACATAGCACACTCATCTCACACACACACACAAATATCTATATATATATATATATATATTTATATATACACATATAGAAATATATATATCTACTATATCTTATATATATATATATATATATATATACTATATCTATACATTGAATATAGAATATATATAGATATATCTATATATATATATATATATATATATATATATGATATATATATATATATATATAGATATATATCTATATATATATATATATATATATTATATGATATATATATATATATATATATATCTATATTTATATTATATATATATATAGATATATATCTATATAGATATATATCTATATATATATATATTATTATATCTATATATATATATATATATATATAGATAGATATCTATATATATAGATATCTATATATATATAATATATATATATAGTATATATATATATATATATATTATATATATATTCTAGTATATATATATATAATATATATATAAATTATATATATATATATAATATATATATTATATATATATATATATATATATATATATATATATAGATTATATCTATATACTAATATTATAGATATATCTAATTATGATATATCTATATATATATATATATATATCTAGCTTATATCTATATATATATATATATATCATCCGTTCTGTAGTTTCCAAATTATTTATCATAAGCCTAATTTCGCTTTCGTACGATGTTCAATAAACTCCTCCTAGAGCTCCTTATCTGCGGACGCAGCTGCCATGTTGCTGCTTCTGCTTCAGCGTCTCATTGAAACTGAAATAAATCTTGAGACATAAGAGGCTTTGGGCCACCTGAACTAATCAGATGCCACGAACCTGGCAATGGCAGGTTGCAAGTTGGTCGGAGAGGCCGACGGACTCCACCCACTTTTGGTCGGACGATAACCCCATAAACAGTGAGATTTACTTCCGATTCAGATGACCAGATCCAGCGATCATAACGTCTATGGGGCCCATTATCAATAAGTGTCGCTTTCTGTTGGCAAGGGTTGTAGAGAAAGAGCAATCCTTTAAGCTCTCTTGTTTACCTCTTGTCGGCAGCTGTCTCCTTTCACCCACTGGCAGAAGAAGAGTTTGAAATGGTTGGAGGAACTCGTTCAGGCTTGTTGGCGTTTGTTGCAACATTACACTTTGCTGTATCCTCATTTTGTTGAGGAAAGGGTCCACATAGAGAATATGTCTTGCTTGTCTTAGTGTATGTCGGCGCCCTCTAAATATTGGAGGAGAACCAACGCTTTCTCCAATAGGAGAGCATTTTGTAACTTTTCTCGTACTCGGACACACAAATCTCCCTTTAGGTCTGCTGTGGCTTGTCGTCTTGTGTCTTTTAAAGTCGCGGAGAACCGAAGACCACCTCTTGCTGTACAAACGCTTATTGGTCCTTGTGATGGTAATTGCTTCATAGCAAAGGAAGTTAAAGGAAAGGAGAACGCATTTTCGAGAAGTTCGGCAGTAAGGAGGCATTTGCGCCTGTGTTGGAGGCGCCTGTCTTCGTGGTTGCTCTAGAATCGTCGGGCGTGTTATGGAGCGCAAAAACGTGCCAATGTTACGTGAGAAATGCCACGATTTTCTGATGCAATACCTCGTCTAGATTCATCTAAGAATGTCTAGAAACCTGTGACGCTCGCCGTAGGCTCCACCCCCAGGATGCCGTATAGATACGACGGAGGAAGTAGCAGCAGGGAGGAGGAGGTATAGAGAGTGATCGTAAGAGGAAGAGATAGTAAAAGAGAGGGATCACCAGTTAGTAAGAGCCACAGATCAGATTATCAGTGAGAGATCAGCAGCAGTGACCGCCAGAGAGAGACTAGAAACGAAGGAACCGACGAAGTATCAATCAAAAGAAGAGTTGTTTGAGTGTTGGTTGGATATTGGTCTAGTCGTCTTCCGGTGTGGACGGCCGAGTTGTCTCTACGTTGAGCAGACTTCGGAGAAGAAAAGGGGAGAATTCCTGCCTAACAAATAGACTAGTTTCTGCAATACGGAGTCAAGGGGACGTCTGCAATTGCCACCCTCCTTTAGTGAAGCCACCGCTACAAGTCACTAAACCGTCCTGCAAGTATTTGAATTACCTCACTGTTTCCCCCAGTTCATGCAGTGTAAGATTCTATCTTTTTATGTAAATAGGAGATACCATTCTGTATTTACCTTTGTTAGTAAGCTTGTAAATAAACCTTTGTTGTGTTAGTGTTTCTTTCTATATTCGTATCCCCAGTTTCAACTGTTGTGTTGATATATTTTTTTATTATTATTATTTCATATCGAACCTGAAGCGGACCTCTCTCAGAGGCCGTAACATTGTGTCGACCCTTTCCAGGATATTTCGACACCGTAACATTGTCTCTGAGATCTCGGAGTCCGTAACATTTGTGGCGACCTTGCCTAGGCTATCAACAACACTTTAACAGTTTGAAACAGGGAGAATATAGAAAGAATCAGAATGAGTGAGATGGTGAAAGAGTTTATTGAGTCGGGTAAGCTCCTAGGTCTAGAGGGGAATGATCTCCGTGAGTATGTTGAAAGGAAAGAGAGGGAAAAGTATGTGAGAGAAGTAATGAAAATGCAGCAAGAGAGAGAAGCAATGAGGATGCAGCAAGAGAGAGAAGTAATGAAAATGCAGCAAGAGAGAGAGATGTTGGTAATGCAGCAGGAAGAGAGAGAGAAAGAGCGTATGCATGAGTTGGAAATTGCTCGGTCAGGCGAGAACGAAAACGAAACTGATAGGTTAGGTATGAGTGCAGTGCTAAAATTAGTACCAAAGTTTGATGAGGAAGATGTTACGACATATTTCATCTGTTTTGAGAAGTTAATGGAACAAGTAGGTTCTCCTAAAGAAACATGGACTTTATATTTGCAGTCAGTTTTGAGTCGTAGGGCTCTTACTGTGTATAGTTGCATGTCTAAGGAGGAATGTGATAATTACGATGTCATGAAAAAAACTGTTCTTAGCGCATATAGGTTAGTACCGGAGGCGTACCGTAAGAAATTTAGAAGTTTGAGAAAGGATGAAAATATTACGTATGTAGAATACGGTAAGAAGTTAGAAAGGCTGTTTTTTGATTGGTTAACTTCCGCTAAAGTTGAGAATTTTGATAGTTTGAAGAACTTAGTGTTGTTAGAAAACTTCAAAGATAACGTATCTCCTGAGATTAAACTTTATATAGAGGATAGGCGAGAAGTATCTTTTGCAGGAGCAACTAGGCTAGCTGACGAATATAGTCTAACTCATAATTTGAGTGTTAGTAAGAAACGAAATGATCCTTCGTCTGGTAGAGTACAAAGCAGTAAAGGTTTCAGTCCTAGTAATAGCAATGCGAGTAAAAGTGACTATTCCTGTTATACATGCGGAAAACCTGGTCATATGTCTAAGGTTTGTAAGAGGAGAATGGTATCTAGTGGCTCAGAATTAACTTGTTTCCGATGTAATGGGAAAGGGCATTTAGCGAGAAATTGTGCAGCAGAAAGGAAGGATGGTAAGAAACCAGTATTGCTAGTTAACCTTTCGTCAAATAGGGATGATGTGATGAGAGAAACTAGGAAAGTTTTTGGCGAATTTCTTTCGGAAGGCGTAGTTTCCTCTCTTGGAGGAGTAGATTCGAGAGAAGTAGTCTTGCTTCGAGACACAGGGGCTGCTGTCTCACTGATTCGAAGAGTGTGTGTGCCGAACAGGGCAGAAATCAATATGGAAGAGAAAGTCATGTTAGGTGGATTTCCTAACACTTGTGTTCTTTGTCCTTTGTTGAAGTTGAATTTAGAAAGTCAGGTAGTGTCAGGAGAAGTACGTAAAATTTGCAGTTGTGGACAGTTTGCCCGTTGAAGGCGTTGACATTATTGTCGGTAATGACTTAGCTTTATCCAAGAATGTGAATCCTGTTGTGAGGAATATTCCAGTGCCTGAAATGGTAGTAACTAGGTCGGGTTTAGATACAGACATAGACTATGATCATAATTTGTTCGTGGATTCAAACGAGTGTGAGTTCGTGGATTCGAAAGTGAGTGAGTTCGTGGATTCAAACGAGTGTGATAGAGGTAGCGAGGTTGATCTTGGCATGAGTGTGGCTGAGAGACCTAACTCTATCGTGGACAGTGATAGCCAAACGGAAGGCGTAGCTGTCGTGAGTAACGTAATAAATGTACCAGTATCTAGTACTAGTTACGGTGATGAATTAGGCTCTAACGTTTTGGATAAGGATGAGCTAGTCAAGTTGCAGAGAGAGGATGAGACACTAACCCGAATTTTTTAATGTGAGCTGGATGATGATCTCGATTATGTGTGTAAGGAAACTATTTGTTTAAAGGACGAAGTTTTGTGTCGTTATGTTCGGCCGAACTCAGGTAGTCAAGTGGAAATCATAGAACAATTAGTAGTTCCTAGGAAACTTCGGGAACTAGTTTTGAAGTTAGCACACGATGAGCAAGGACATTTAGGAGTAAATAAAACTTTCAAGTGTATTAGTAGGGCGTACTTTTGGCCTAAAATGAAAAATGATGTAAAGAATTATGTTTTAAAGTGTCATGAATATCAAATTGCCGGGAAACCGATTCAAGTAATTCCTAGAGTTCAGTTGTGTAATATTCCTTCAGTAGGCTTATCTTTAGAGAATGAATTTATAAATATGTTTGGAACTTTGTCTAGATTTTGATTATTATAAAAACAATCTAAGAGATGTTTGGCATCTAGTGGAGGAGAACGGAAGCGCTTGGCAATTAGCGAAAGAAAACCCGAACGGAAGTAAAGGGGAAACTGAAGGAAATCCTCATCTTCAAGCAAAAGAGAGAAGTTTGTGTGAAAGAGATAAAGTTTTAGTACTAGTCCAGAAAGAAGGTTCCTCTTTATCTCAGAATTTTGACGGTCCTTTTTCAGTGTTAGAGGAGAGGGGAAATATATATCATAGAATTAATGTGGGTAAGAGTAGAGCAAAGTCAGTAAACGTAATTTTGATTCAGAATTATAAACAACGCCCGTGCCGTGGCCTCCGCCTGTGTAACAGTGTTACTGAGTGAGATTAGTTTTGAGAAAAACACAAGAGGTGTTTTAGTATTTATAAGTTTTGATCAGAGTTCAGAAAACGGAAAAAGTAAGAGAGAAGGATAATGTATTAGCTGATAGCCTCTCTAGAGATATGTCTGAATGAGTAGCCTAATAACCGTTTTCTGTTATCGCACGAGTGAGTGTGTGAGTGGGGAAGTGTGCGTGTTTGACTGGATTAAAGCTTTATGCAGTATTGTTTCCCTGCTGTTTAATTTTTGCTTCTCTTTAGAAAAAAATAAAATCAATTGATTTCATTTTTTTTCTCTTTTGGGGGGGCGTGTGATGGTAATTGCTTCATAGCAAAGGAAGTTAAAGGAAAGGAGAACGCATTTTCGAGAAGCTCGGCAGTAAGGAGGCTTTCGCGCCCGTGTTGTGGAGGCGCCTGTCTTCGTGGTTGTTCTAGAATCGTCGGGCATGTTATGGAGCGCAAAAACGTGCCAATGTTACATGAGAAACGCCACAATTTTCTGATGCAATACCTCGTCTAGATTCATCTAAGAATGTCTAGAAACCTGTGACGCTCGCCGTAGGCTCCGCCCCCAGGATGCCGTATAAATATGACGGAGGAAGTAGCAGCAGGGAGGAGGAGGTATAGAGAGTGATCGTAAGAGGAAGAGATAGTAAAAGAGAGGGATCACCAGTTAGTAAGAGCCACAGATCAGATTATCAGTGAGAGATCAGCAGCAGTGACCGTCAGAGAGAGACTAGAAATGAAGGAACCGGCGAAGTATCAATCAAAAGAAGAGTTGTTCGAGTGTTGGTTGAATATTGGTCTAGTCGTCTACCGGTGTGGACGGCCGAGTTGTCTCTACGTTGAGCAGACTTCGGAGAAGAAAAGGGGAGAGTTCCTGCCTTACGAATAGACTAGTTTCTGCAATACGGAGTCAAGGGGATGTCTGCAATTGCCACCCTCCTTTAGTGAAGCCACCGCTACGAGTCACTAAACCGTCCTGCAAGTATTTGAATTACCTCACTGTTTCCCCCAGTTCATGCAGTGTAAGATTCTATCTTTTTATGTAAATAGGAGATACCATTCTGCATTTACCTTTGTTAGTAAGCTTGTAAATAAACCTTTGTTGTGTTAGTGTTTCTTTCTATATTCGTATCCCCAGTTTCAACTGTTGTGTTGATATATTTTTTTATTATTATTATTTCATATCGAACCTGAAGCGGAACTCTCTCAGAGGCCGTAACATTGTGTCGACCTTTTCCAGGATATTTCGACTCCATAACATTGTCTCTGAGATCTCGGAGTCCGTAACAGTCCTTTAACCATCTTTAGTAGGAGGTTCGCTTTCTTTCTCTTTCCTGACGGGAAAGACTGACAGACATGCTGATGGAGTTTCAGTCTAGCTTGTTGAGTTGTTACCTTTTACTTAGCTATGCTGCAGGGTAATGTCCTCATGCTTATACTCACTCGGTTTGGAAGAAGTGAGAACACTTCGCTTCCTGTCTGATTATGCAGCTCAGTTTAAGGTGATAAGGGATTATCTATTGTTAGTCTTGTTTTATACCTTTTGGGGATAAGTGCAAACTCAGGTTTTGGGATATGGACAGTTCCAACCTCCTAAGTTGCATGGAGATACCTGGGACCAGTATGTTACATGGTGGAGACGGTGAAGGGCAGTTATGATTCTTTTTTGGTTGTTCTCCTCTGGTTTAATCTCCCTCTTATAGCTTCCTTTTGTCTTTAGCAGAAATCTCTCATAAGTCTTTTTAGTGGGAGATTGTATATAGAGGGAATGATAGTCCAAGAGTAATTCTTTGGTACGAGCTCTATAAGTAATTGGAGATACATATTCTTGGATGTTTGGGGACTGAATAACAAGGAGTGTCTGCCCACATATTTTTTGGTTTTCTAGCATGGTTTTGTGGTTTTAGGAAACAGATGTCATTGTCAAAGGTTAGCCTGGGAGAGGCAAAAATCAACTTTTTGTTTTGTGGTTTTAGAAAACCTAGCTGTCTTTGCCAATGGTTAAGCTTGAAATCAAAGTTAACTTTTGGTTTTGTGGTTTTAGAAAACGTAGATGCCTTTGCCAATGGTTAAGCTCGAAGGCAAAGTTAACTTTTTGTTTTGAGGTTTTAGAAAACCTAGAATGTGTTTGTGGAGGTTAATCCTGGAAGAGGCAAAGTTAACCTTTTGTGTTGTGATTAGAAACTTATAACATCTTTGTCAAGGCACACGAGGTACTCTGTGATGTATTGAATAGGCTAGTGCATGAAAGCTAGCTCCATATCTTCTAATATATTGAAGTAAACCTTCATAATGTGAGCAGCAGTTGTAACTTCACTTAGTGTTAAGTCAATTTGTTGCTCAGAATAGGATTGGTGTAGCACTGTAGAAGTACAATTCGATTTTTAACCGCTCACTACCTTAAGTATACAGAATTGTGTTTGAAAACAGTAAAGCCCTTAGTCCACTACTAGTAGTGGGTAGTCCTTTCCTGAACCGAAAAAAAGAGCAATTCTGTAGGCTCTTTTGTTTAAATCCCGATTTTTAATATTTTGGGGAGCGTGAAGGTACAAATTTTGTATAGGAGCGTAACTTTATATCGTAAAGGTATTTATTTTAAGTGACTGCCGTTTTATAGGGCTTTTGGACCCAGGCACAGGGGTCCCTCATACCACTTGTGTTTCATTATGGCTGAGTCAAAGCGGTTTTCTGAGCAAGGCTGCTCTTTGCTTCATATGTATGAGAGCCTTGCTCCCTGAATGGAATCCAATTGCTGGTGGTAGTAAGATCCTCCAAGGATTACAGATCAGGTGAGAATGTCTTTTGTTTCATGCGAGAAACCTTTAGCTCGAATGGCTGAGCAGATTTTTGTCTAGTTGCACTACCCACCATCCTCTTCCTAATGTGGGAATCGGCTAACTTTAAAAGTAGGTAAGATTCATCTCAAATAATATAAATTTTCATAATAAAATATATTATTTGGATACTTACCTACTGTTAAAGTAGGCCCACCCAGCCTCCCCACAACTTAGTGGGCTGTCAAGGAGAATTCTGACAAGAGTTAAAACATTCGAAACACACCTGGTGGAGAATAGGTAAACTAGACAGTCATCTGGGCAGGCATTCGATTTTTTGTTTGAAAGCCGATTCCCCTAATTGGCGCAGGAGATATAGCTAACTTTAACAGTACGCAAGTATCCAAATAATAAATTTAATTATGAAAATTTATATATATATGTACCATAAAAATTCCCTCATCTCAGTGAAAGAGAGATAGAGAAAAGTTGTTCTCACTAAAAAGTAAAATGGAAAAATACTATCACAGACGAATTTTATAATTATTATTATTTTGTGGAAGACCCTCTTTTAGGCAAATGTTGTTAAAAAGAATGGCAAAATTAAGCGATTTGATTTTATATATTGTTTTTTCTATTTTCCTTACAATTCGCTTCTCAGGCTCAGCGATGTTTCTGAGTGACTGGCCAATATTCATATTGAGAATTTCTAAAAATTCAAAAAATTTTGAAAGTGATCTTTTATTTTATTAAAACAGGATCTCAGCTCCAGGTTAAGCAGGGGTTGTCATCAGTGCCGGAATAATACCGGCACTGATGACGACCCCTGCTTGACATGGATCTGAGATCCTGTTTTAATAAAATAAAAGATTGCCTTCAGCATTTTGATAATTTTTAGAAATTCCCATTATGAATATTGACCAATTACTCAGAAACATCGCTGAGCCTGAGAAGCAAATTGTAAGAAAAATAGAAAAAACAATATAAAAAACCAACTTGCTTAATTGTGCCATTCTCTTTAACAGTACTAGCAAACTGACCCATCTACAATGGGTGATAAAATACGGGTGCAGAAGTGAAAAATTTATATGTACTATTTGTTCAGCAGTATTAAAATAAGGGCGATTTTTATACATACCTACTACAGAACCTCTTTTTACACAATATTATCAGTTTGTCCACAACTTAATTTCAAGTTGGCAGAGTCAGTTGCTCTGCTCTTCGCCACATACAGTTGGCCATGTGTGAACATGGTTGACGGCAGAAACACACCAACACGATCCAAAGTCTGGCCCTGCAACTTGTTTGCAGTGAATGAGAAGGCCAGGTTGTTGGGAAACTGCCTGCGCCATAACTGGAACGGAAACTGGTTGTCCGAAGGCATCAGAGGAATTCGGGGGATGAACAGACGTTTGCCGGTGGGATGGCCCGTTGCTATCACTGCTTCGATGACGGGGGAGTTTAGCTCCATAACGGTGTACCTCGTTCCGTTGCAATGTCCATTGGCAGGATCGAAATTCCGAAGCAACATTACCGGGCAGTACGTTCTTCAACGTTAGTTTTTGTGCCACTGGCGAGTCCGATGGATTTAAGGTTTTATTCAAAAAATCTTGCGGATATTGATAATAATTTTCATCTTCTATTGTGTCCGAGCTGAATATTCGCGACTTTCTCCGGGAAAGTTGTACAGTAATTATAAATTTGAAAATTCATAAAGTAAACTAAGTCTACGGGAATAACCAGCCTCGTTTCATGGCCATAAACACTCCGTTTCAGGGCAATCCCTTCTCACCCCCACCCCCTACAAAGGAGGGGGTAGGT
Organism: Macrobrachium nipponense; assembly: GCF_015104395.2. Taxonomy (NCBI): domain Eukaryota; kingdom Metazoa; phylum Arthropoda; class Malacostraca; order Decapoda; family Palaemonidae; genus Macrobrachium; species Macrobrachium nipponense. Next base: position 58,165,255 of record NC_061100.1, read on the forward strand.
TGAATGAAACCCCATTACAAACCATCTTAGGGGTTCCCACCATAACCCTACCCTGCCAAGTTTCATGCCCATTTGACCAGCCGTTTGGCCATGATTGAATGACAGACAGACAGACATTACGTTCCATTATAGTATGATTATTATTATTATTATTATTTTTTTTTTTTTTTTTTTTTTTTTTTTTTTTTTATTATTTGAAATATTAACCCTCATACGTTGGACGTATTAAACGTCGAGTCAAAATGTCTCCCGATGCCGATTGGACGTATCATACGTCGGCTCAAAAAAGTTTTTTTAAAAATTCGCGGAAAAATACTTATAGGCCTACCAGCCGAAAACTTTTGTATCACGCGCCTTGGGGGATGCTGGGAGTTCACGGATCAAGGCATTGTTTTGTTTACAATCGCTACGCAGGCGCGCAAGCGCGAATTTCTTTCTTATCGCAACTAAAAAGTATCAGTGACCCCACTCGGAAATTATTTTGTCACTTTGACATAATTTTTGCACCATTTAAATTATCCTTTACATGAAGTATTATATATGAAAATGTGCGCAATTTGTGTAAAATACAACAAAAATACTCATGATTGTAGCTTTTATCAGTTTTGAAATATTTTGTTTTTTTTTTTTTTCATATAAATAACGATAAGTGCAAAAATTTCAACCTTCGGTCAACTTTGACTCTACAGAAATGGTCGAGAAACGCAATTGTAAGCTACAATTCTTATATTATAGTAATATTCAATCATTTGCCTTCATTTTGCAACAAATTGGACGTCTCTAGCACAATATTTCGATTTATGGTGAATTTATGAAAAAAACTTTTTCCTCACGTTCGTGCGATAACTCTTCCGATAAATTTTTCGTGCGATTGTCCTAATGTTTGCACCTTTTAAATTTGCTGTTACATAAAGTTTTATATATAGAAAGTGCGCAATTATGCACAATACAACAAAAAACAACCCATGGTTGTAGCTTTTATCAGTTTCGAAATATTTTATATAATGCGTTAAGTGCAAAAATTTCAACTTTCAACTTTGACTCTACCGAAATGGTCGAAAAACGCAATTGTAAGCTAAAACTCTTATATTCTAGTAATATTCAATCATTTACCTTCATTTTGCAACGACTTGGAAGTCTCTAGCACAATATTTCGATTTATGGTGAATTTATGAAAAAAAAAAAAAAACATTTTCCTTACGTTCGTCAGCGCGGTAACTCTTCCGAAAAATCAGAATTTTTTTGTGCGATTGTCGAAATGTTTGCACCATTTAAAATTAGCTGTTACATAAAATTTTATATATGAAAATGTGCTCAATTTCATGTAGAATACAACTAAAAATGATTGAAGGTTGTAGCTTTTCTCTCGAAATATCGATATAAATCACGATAAATAGAAAAAAAACACGTTCGGGGTCAAATTTGACTCTACCGAAATAGTCAAAAAAACGCAATTGTAAGCTAAAACTCTTACGGCCTAGTAATATTCCCGTCATTTTTCTTCATTTTGAAACAAATTTGAAGTCTCTAAAACAATATTGTGATTTATGGTGAATTTTTGAAAAATATATTACCTTCACTCCGCGCGCCGTTTCGCGCCGCAAGTCTCCAGAAATAACGTTACATCGCACTATCCTAATATTTGCTCCTTTTCATATTAGCCTTTTTATAGAGTTTCATATATCAAAATGTGCGCAAATTCATGAAAAAAACAATAAAAAATAATTGAAGGTTGTAGCTTTTTCCATCTCCGAAATATGTGCATATAAAAAAATATATATATATAAAAATTTCGACATTCGGTCAAATTTAACTCGTCCGAAATGGTCGAAATCTGCAATTCTAATCTAAAACTCTTACAGTATCGTAATATTCAATGATATGTCTTAATTTTGAAACAAATTGGAAGTCTCTAGAACAATATTTAGAATTACGGGGAATTTTTGAAAATAAAATTTTTTTACGTCCGCGCGTTACGAATTCGTACATCATTTTGTGATAATATTTTTGGTCCGGTGTTGCTTTTATTGTTTTTACTATGTATTATATATCAAAAGGATTGCAATTTAGTGTACAATACAACGAAAAAAAATTAACTCGTTAGCTTTGACCGTTTTTTGCACAGCGTGATTTGAA
>NC_061100.1:58167890-58170390 GCF_015104395.2 Macrobrachium nipponense
GCTTCTCCAGGACATTGCTTTCTCTTTTTGCTTTGAGACGGTTAGAGGTAGCCTAGGCCACCTCAGACCGCCTGGCCTGTCTCACCACGTGGCCTACACCACGTTCACGACAAGCCAGGCGATCGCCACGAGCCACCCGGCTGCTGTTCCCCACGCTTCCTCCCCCCCCTAGAGGGGGGAGTCCTGCTCGCTTCCGTTGCCCATGGCAACCATCCAAGCTCCCTCCCTTCTTCCCCCTCTACACGGGGGGGATACGGGTGTTAGCAGGGGGGACATCCGAGGACCCTGGGAAGCAGGAGATCGTAGAAGAAGTGGCAACTCTAAATTTGGACCTCGAGCCCATGACGGTAGAGGCAGCAGGTAGGAGGTTGAGTGAGGCAGGTTTGGTAGGGGCTCAAGGTTTACCCTTGGGCCATTCTGGATCTTCTTCTCCTATCCCCTCTTCTTCATCCTTCCAAGGATTCTTGGAGGATGGACTTTCAGTTAGACCGAAGTCCTCCCAGGCTATCCCTAAAGTTAAAGGGAAGCGTGAAGTGAAGATGCTTGAAAAGACGCTGTCTTAGAAGGCGGCTCCGAGCGGTCCTCAAAAGACTCCGGCTCACCATCCCGGATCAGAGAAACCCAAGTCGGTTTCTCACTCCAAAGGGTCCAGAGGGAAGTCCTCCAGAGACAAGGCTCAGCTCCTGTCTGATCCTGAGCCTTCAACCTCTACAGGAACACGCCCTAAGACTCCCAGAGAGAAGCAGGAACCTAGTTCCTCTGATTCGGACGCCTTTACTGCAAACATTATGCAGCAAATGGGTAGTCTGGTGGGGAACTTGGTTCAGGACAAGTTCCAGGAGATGCTCTCTCACATCTCGTCTTCCTTTGAGGAGTCAGGTCAGTCGATCCGGGACATCTTGGAAAGGCTGGCCAGCCAGGAGAACCTCATTGCAGGTCTCCGGGAGAACCCTATGGCAGCTCTTCCTCAGCCTGGTGTGGCAGCTCAGGCCATGCCGGACTACAACACCCTCCCTCCTTACACGGCGAGTAATCCCTGGAGGATATCGTCCTATGCCCCCTTTTAAGGACGGGATGCTAACGCTGGCGGACTGTGGAACTCGAAGGCTTGAGGACTCCGAGTTCCACCCAGCAAACTTGCAACCCCCCTTCATTGGTTACGCCCGCCTTACGGAGGCAGCTATGAGGAGGGAAGATAAGATCCCAAAAGAGACTGTCATCTTCGTTCGGGATCAAGCCCAGCGTGACTGGCTAAGAAGCCTGGAAGACTGGGATTGTATTAATACCAGGATGCAAGCGTTTAAGAGCGCTTTCACCATATTTGTGGTGGACAGAGAGACTCCCATTCCGTTCACCACAAAGGTGACGGAGTTAACAATGCAGGCCGCTATGAGAGACGAGCCGATGCCACAGCTCCGGGAAACGAAGCCCACATCACTCCTCCTTCCTGGTATGGAAGATCTTTGGGCAGATCTCCCGGCCACCTTTACGGTCGGGAAATTAAAGCCAGACTGTGCAATAATACAGTTCAGTGAACGGCTTCCCAGGCTTCCAGACAGCCTCATTCAGGCTGAATTTGATGCACGTACCAGGCTATCCAGGTCTCTCAATACCCTGGTTATGATGGAGGTTTCGACCATTACTTATGGTAACGAACCTCTGTTCAAACTAATAGCCAAATCACATTTACATACTGTACAATGTGATTTGTACGATTTCATTGTGGCGAGGCGTAACTGCAGGAAACATGTTCTGCAGGAAGCCACCATCCGCCACGAACCAAATAAGTTGCTGGCGGCTCCGATCTGGGGTGCCGACCTTTTCCCGGAATCGGTCTTCAATTCGGTGCAGTATGAGGCGACAAGACTCAACCAGAGTCTTAAGGTCCGCTGGGGCCTCTCCAGTAAAAGGAAGCCAGAGTCGACTTCCTCATCCAAGAAACCCAAAAAGCCTAGGAAATTCCAGCCTTTCCAGGCTCCCCAGCAACAGCAGGTAGTGCAGGCAGTGCCAGTTTCTCAAGTGGCACAGCCTTCTACATCAAAGGCACAGCCTCAACAACAATTTCTGCTGCTGACTCCTAAGGGTCAAGCCTCCACCTCCTTTGCTGTCTCTCCTGCCTTCAACCCAGTGTTTGAGGGCCAATCTTTCCAACCCTTCAATAGGTTCGGAAGAGGCAGCAGGGCTAGGGGTGCCTTTCGCCAGAGAGGTGGCGGAAGAGCATCCAGCCGAGGGAAGCACTTACGGGGAGGGCGCGGGTCTCGACCTGCCCCAAGCCAGTGAGAACCCTCAGGTAGGAGGGAGACTGTTCCTCTTTCGCCACAGATGGAGGTTCAGCAGCTGGGCACAGAGTATTGTGTCCAAAGGCCTAGGATGGAGCTGGACCAAAGGCCCTCCTCCATCCAAGATCTTTTATCAACAACCAACACCGGAATTGATGGATTATGCCCAAGAACTCCTTCAGAAAGGAGTAGTGTCAAAAGTCAAGTATTTAAAGTTTCAA
>NC_061100.1:58175390-58225390 GCF_015104395.2 Macrobrachium nipponense
GGGATGCTGGGAGTTCACGGATCAAGGTGTTGTTTTGTTTACAATCGATACGCAGGCGCGCAAGCGCGAATTTCTTTCTTGCCGCACTAAAAAGTATCTGTGACACATCTCGGAAATTATTTCGTCACTTTGACATAATTTTTGTACCATTTTAAATTAGCCGTTACATGGAGTATTATATATGAAAATGTGCACATTTTTATGTAAAATACAACAAAAAAATACTCATGATTGTAGCTTTTATCAGTTTTGAGATATTTTCATATAAATAACAATGTGCCAAAATTTCAACCTTCGGTCAAATTTGACTCTACCGAAATGGTCGAAAAACGCAATTGTAAGCTAAAACTCTTATATTTTAGTAATATTCAATCATTTACCTTAATTTTGCAACTAATTGGAAGTCTCTAGCACAATATTTCGATTTATGGTGAATTTATGAAAAACTTTTTCCCTACGTCCGAAAAAAAATCATACATACGATTGTGGTAATGTTTGCACCATTTTAAATTAGCCGTTACATAAAGTTTTATATATGAAAATGTGCGCAATTTCATGCACAATACAACTAAAACAACCCATGGTTGTAGCTTTTATCAATTTTGAAATACTTTCATATAAAAAATGATAAGTGACAAATTTTCAACCTTCGAAAAACGCAATTGTAAGCTAAAACGCTTATATTCTAGTAATATTCAAGCATCTAACTTCATTTTGCAACAAATTGGAAGTCTCTAGCACAATATTTCGATTTATGGTGAATTTATGAAAAAAATAACATTTTCTTTACGTCCGCGCGGTAACTCTTCCGAAAAAATCATACATGCGATTGTGGTAATGTTTGCACCATTTTAAATTAGCCGTTACATAAAGTTTTATATATGAAAATGTGCGCAATTTCATGTAGAATACAACAAAAAATAATTGAAGGTTGTAGCTTTTCTCATTTTTGAAATATTTGCATATAAATCACGATAAATAGAAAAAAACCATGTTCGGTCAACTTTGACTCTACCGAAATGGTCGAAAAACGCAATTGTAAGCTAAAACTCTTACAGTCTAGTAATATTCAGTCATTTATCTTCATCTTGAAACAAATTCGAAGTCTCTAGCACAAAATTTAGATTTATGGTGAATTTAAAAAAAAATCTTTCCTTCCCTCCGCGCACGGATTCTCCGCCACTAATCTCCGAAAAAATGCGTACGTACCATTCTCGAATATTTGCTCTGTTTTCATATTAGGCATTTCATAGAGTTTTATATATGAAAATGTGCGCAATTTCATGTAGAATAAAACGAAAAATATTTGAAGGTTGTAGCTTTTCTTATTTCCGAAATAATTGCATATAAAAAAATATATATATAAAAATTCGACATTCGGTCAACTTTAACTCGTCAGATATGGTCAAAAACTGCAATTGTAAGCTAATACTCTTACAGTTTAGTAATATTCAATCATTTGTCTTCATTTTGAAAGAAATTGGAAGTCTCTAGGACAATATTTAGATTTATGGTGAATTTTTGAAAAAAATATTTGTTTACGTCCGCACGTTACGAATTCCTGCATTATTTTGTGATAATATTTTCTCTGTGTTGCTTTATCGTTTTACAATGTGTATACCAAATGATTGCAATTTAGTGTACATTACAACGAAAAAAAAGTAACTTGTTACCTTTAACCGTTTTGCGCACAGCGCGATTTGAATACAATTATATATGAAATTTCGTTTTTGCGCTATCATATATCGCTTTATTTATATATGATAATGATAATTTTTTTCATTTCTGATGGTTGTATACTAAACCTCAGGCAATGACAAAAAAGGAGCCAAAAATGAACTCTTAATCTTGAAAACTAAGCACGCTGTGATTTTTTGAAAAAAATATTTTTTCCGCTTGCGCGCTCACTCTGAAACACCTCCGGCACACGGGAGATAATTTTTTTTTTACCGCTTCGGCGTAAGAGGGTTAATTACGTACAGTATATAGGTAATCATGGGTCCCAAGAAAGTTGCTGAAGTTCACGGAAGGAAGAGGATGCTTTCTATGGAGACGAAGGTGGAGATAATTAAAGAGTATGAAGCTGGCATGCGGTTGAGTGTGATCGCTAAGGAATATGGCCAAAATCCGTCGACGATAATCACCATCCTTAAGCAGAAGGAAGCCATCAAAGCAGCTAGACCTTCCAAGGGCATGACTATTTTGTCTAGCAAGAGGAGCCACGTGCACGACGAGATGGAGAGGCTGCTTCTTGTCTGGATAAAAGACTTAAGAAATTGCTGGCGATACGATAACCGAAACGGCAATCTGCCACAAGGCTAGCGCTATTTTCGGCGATTTGATTGCGCAGGCCGAAGATGATGGAGGAGAAGGGACATCGACTCCAACCCCAGACTTCAAGGCTTCTCATGGGTGGTTTGAAAAATTCCAGAAACAGACTGGCATCCAGTTGGTGGTGCGGCATGGGGAGGCTGCCAGCTCGGACACGAAAGCGGCGGGAGCCTTTATTAAGACGTTTGACGAGATGACGATCAACGAAGGCTACAGTTCTCAGCAATTCTTCAACTGTGATGAGACTGGCCTTTTTTGGAAAAAAATGCCTCGTCGGATGTACATCACGGAGGAAGAGAAGAAGCTACCTGGGCATAAGCCTATGAAAGACAGGCTTACGCTCACACTTTGTTTGAATGCCAGTGGGGATTGCAAGGTAAAGCCCCTACTTGTCTATCATTCAGAGACTCCTCGAGCCTTCAAGGCCCACAAAGTGCTATAGGAGATGCTTCCAGTAATGTGGAGGGCTAATGCGAAAGCCTGGGTAACGAGACTTTTGTTCACCAAGTGGGTAAATCTGTGTTTCGGCCCGACAGTGAAGAAATTCTTGGAAGAGAAGTGCCTCCCTCTGAAATGTCTGCTGTTGTTGGACAATGCCCCTGCTCACCCTCCTGGCCTCGAGGAAGATATCCTAGTGGAGTATTCTTTTATCAAGGTTCTTTATCTTTCGCCTAACACCCCCCTCTCTCCTCCAGCCCATGTCAAGAGATGTTTCAACATCACTGATACCACAAACCTCACCTTGCGTGAATTTTGGAAGGAGCATTTCAACATCGTCATGTGCATCCGACTCATCGATCAAGCTTGGCAGGAGGTTTCGAGGCGAACCTTGAATTTTTTGTGGAGGAAACTCTGGCCTGATGCCGTATCCACCCTAGACTTCGAGGGATTCGACTTGGGCGAAGCTGGTGCAGATTCAGAAACAGTTGACGATCCTGAAACTGTTTCGCAACCAGATCTTGACGAGATCTTTGCACTCGGCAAGTCCATGGGGCTGGTCGTCGATGAGGACAACACCAATGACCTTCTCGAGGAGCTTACGACGGATGACCTGAAGGAGTTGGAAGCCATGCAACATAACGTTGTTTAAGAAGAGTACTCTACCAGTGGCGAGGAGGAGGAGGACGACCGTATGACAACGGCATAAATTAAGGATGCTCTAGCTGCTTTTCATAAGGTGCAATCATTTGTAGAAAAGAGACACCCCGAAAAGGCTTACACAGGTCGTATGCTTGCGCAGTTCGATGACGTTTGCCAGAGTCGTTTCAGGAACATTGTGAAAAGTAGGCGGAAGCAATCTTCCTCGGATAGTTATTTTTTAAAGAGGCCTGTAGTAGGAGTAAGCAAAATTATAAAAAGTAAAAAAAAAAGTAAAAATCAAAAAAAGAAATAAAAAAAGAAATTTAATTTCAGGTTTTTTGTAAAGTTAAGTGTTACGGTTTTGTGCCATTTGTTAATGTGTTTCGTAAAGTTTAGTCAATGTAAACTGACATTTTTTAATGTGTTTCGTAAAGTTAAGTGTACGTACTAAAAAGTTTTCTGCCGTTTGTCCTCCTCTTCTGTTGCCACTTTCGGAGATAGCCTCACTCGAAAGGTATGGTTCCACATTTTACTACGTACGTACGTATATATGTACAGTATTTCTTGTATACCATGTACACTAATACACTTTATTTACAGGTACTATGTAGTACATATTAGTAGTACGTATTAAGTTAGGTATTGAATGGTCCAAATTGTTGTATTTTATTGTTTATAGGTCAATTTAGCTTTATTATAAAATTACTGGGGTGTTTTTGTAGGGCTTGGAACGAATTGGGCAATTTACATGTAAAATGCGGTTCAAGATACGAAAAGCTTAGGTTACGAAGGCCAGCTCGGAATGGATTAATTTCGTATGTCGCCATCCTTCTTCTGTATGGTACCCCAGCTACCCTCACATCCCAGACTGCTCACTCCAGCCTCTCACTACCAACCTTCATTGTGTAAAAGCAGCTTATTTTAAAATTCCCCTCACTGACAAACAAAGCCTTAAAAGGCATATGTTTATTGAACATTTTCTACTCAAAATTACTTTTTCTTTCATTCCCCAGAATATTTGCATAAACTTGTGTTTCACCCTGAACCATCCACAGTATACATATATATATATATATATATATATATATATATATATATATAATAGATATATATATATATTATATATATATATATATATTATAAATATTTATTACATAATATTCTATATTATATATCATATATATATATATATACTATATATAGATATATATATATATATTATGTATTATTTATATATATGTGTATTTTATTTATATATTTTATTATATTATATATATGTCTATTGTGTTTGTGCTTTTGTAATATAATGATCATACCAAAACTGCAATATTTTTGGGCTGATCACTTTTTAATTACATATAATAAACATTCTTTTTTGTTTACAATTTTACTATTTTCTTTATAGGTATTGCATCAGTTATCTCAAAATATTTTTAAGAAGTTAAAAATGTGATGATTTAGATATGTTCTGGTGTGCAAAAAGAGTTTTAAGTATCTGGAGGAATTCTTATCCAAGACAATTTCATGATGGTATCAGACATGGTATCTGCTCATAAAGCTACTAGTGAGTTAATATTGTGCTTATTTGAATTTACAGGGTCTGAAAGATGATATCAGAAGATCTGAAACAAAATATCACGTAAATACTATTGAGAAGGAAATCTTGACTTTCAAACAAAATCAGGCTAGTGAGGAAATCAAACTCTACCTCTCAAATGATCCTCAAGACAGAAAGAAGTCATTAAGGTAAGTACAGCACAGAAAATGAAAAACCTTTCTTGCAGTGAAATCCTAATAGGACATTTTATCAGTACAGTGCCCCCCCCCCCCCCCCCCCACCTTTTTATGCAAGAATAGGTTCGAAGAACCTACTGCAGAAATGCAAAATCCACAGAAATGCAAAAATCCCCTCTAAAAATGCATATAAGGCTTATAACTGCCAAATAACGTGAACCACTAAACTAAAATGCTTATAACTTCCTATTTTAACATTTCACTGCATAATTTAATAGTTTAAACAAAAATACACCACAAAACCATCATCTCAAAACACCCAAGTAACCTTACATTATGGTACTCTCTACTACTGTTACTCTTAAGTAGGCTATGTACAGTCCTAAAATGCTTACAACTGCTTATTTTAACATTTCATCACCAAATTTGACAGCACAAACAAAAATATACCTCAAACTAACATCCCAGAACACCTTAATATCATTTCAAAACCATTTTGTAAAATTAAGTACCAGCCTACAACTGTTACTCTTAAGTGTTCCCTGTCATTCAGACACGCATATTTTTCTTTGGCTTGCATAACTTTGCGGGTACATTTTACATATACTGTAGTATTGATATTTTCCTTCCTGTAGTTCTGCCCCTTCACATTTAAAACAATAAACCATGTGAAGACACATTTTCAAAATTACGTAATAACCAGAAAGCCCGAACCATTTGCAGAACTAAAACCAATTGCCTCTGTTATCCCAGTATCAAAAAACTCCACCGAAGAATGGCCAATGCTTCAACTTCCTTATGATAGGAAAAAGCTCCTTCTAGATATTGCAACTCAGCAAATTGGTAACCCAAAGAGAAGGATCTCAGAGGGGACATCATCATCAGAGTTTCATCATCAGAGTTTCGTGCTAGGACTCACCTACTTACTATCTTAACCACTTCCCCCTTGCTAGAAGTTGCCACTAAAAGGTTTCTAAAAGAATCCGGGACAATGTTTGCTGCTGTGGCTAAAAGCCTTATGAGAACATTATGGGAAGCACTCTATGACTTTTTAGACTGGTGCATAAATTGAGGTATTGGAAAACCCCAAGTCACTTCCCAATGACTGCTCTATTACAGTCTAATGCCTTCTGTCGGGACCAATTTGAGAATTCTATTGTGACTCAAGTCAACAAAATCGTACTGTTTTTGCTCTTCTGGGAAAAGATTTCAGGAAACAAAAAGCCAGAAATTTCCCCTTACCCAGTCCAAAATAGGCTCGCTTTGATAAAAAATCATATAGGCCTTTGGTCACCTCCAATAGTTCTCCTCATAAGCAGGTGTGTGGTCAGGACGGACAACAACCTATTCGGCAGAAGGTACATCCTTTTCAAAAGGTCCAAAAACCGTCTTATAAAAGAAAAGGAAAAAAAAACACCTGGAATGCCCATCAAGGGCAAAGGTAGAGGAAGAGGTGGATACCAATAGGAATTGTTTCCTGGGGGGTTGACTTCAAAGATATCACAAGGAATGGAAGTCTGCCCCTTGGGGACACAGCATTATTCTCAATGGGCTGGGGTAGAATTGGGCCCCCCCCCACCCAACCTTTGAAATGGTTCTTTCAAAAACCAGACCCCTCTCTGGAAGATTCAATGCAGAAGGCCCTGTTAAAAGGGGCCATAGAGAAACATTTGTATATTCATCACCAAGCATGTCTCTTCCGTGTTCCCAAAAAGGATTCCTCCGAACAAAGAGTGATCCTAGACCTATCAACATTGAACAAACACATCTACGAAAGACTACCGTTGCCCAGTACATTCAGTCATTCCAAAAGGGACCTGAATAGTTTCCATAGATCTGAAAGATGCATACTGGCACGTCCCTATTGTCGTTCCCTCCACCCCATTTTAGGGTTCCAGATAGGGAAAAATACATATAGGTTCAAAGTCATGCCTTTTGGGCTAAACATTAGCCCCAAGAATCTTTACAAAATTGGTGACGGTATTGTTCGAGAACTCAATAAAGAAGGAATGCATCTAATAGCTTGTGTAGACGACTGGTTTAATTTGGGGGCCACAAGAAAAAAGTGCTTGAAAAATTTAAGAGCAGTGGTCAACAGACTCCAGTCACACATCCAATACTTAGATTGCAACTGAAGAACATGAACAAATTTTGGCTGTCACACGCAAGAAAAAAGATGTGAGACAAATTTCACAAAGTGAATCAGAAAGTTGGGGAGATACTTCGGCCATGGACCCGGAAGGAATCTCTGGCAAAACAGGTCACCCTGACTCCTCCATCTGTAAAAGTTACAATGCACACAGATGCCTCGTTGACAGGTTGGGGAGGACATTGGGAGGATTGTCAGGACGCGGGAGATGGTCAGCTACTCTAAAGAACTGTCAGATCAATTTCCTAGAGCTGATGTCTGTCTTTCTGTCTCTCGAGAAACTCAAACCCCAGGAAGAGAGACACATTCTGTTGGTTCTAGACAACATGAGTGGCACTTGTCTGCAATTCACCTTACAGGGTCTGTCAATTTAATAGCTGACTCTTTGTCAAGGAGGACAACAGCCTCAACAGTGTGGACATTGGACAACTACTCTTTTCAAACAAACAACCTACTTCCACAACCGGAAGTGGACCTATTTGCCACATACAAGAATCACAAACTCCCAGTATATGAGTCCCCGAATTTGGACAGTCAGGCAACAGCAAGAGATGCCTCTCTACAAGACTGGAACAATTGGAAAACAATACAGGCAGTCCCCGGTTATCAGTAGACTCATTTAATGGCGATCTGGTTTTATGGCGTTTGTTTAGCGCCATAAAGTCTGCGATTTATGGCATCGTAACAGGCCAAGTTTCAGTTATCATCATCATAAGTTACCGATCATAGTTATGGTGTCATAACATACCTAACAGAGGTGCCATTAACGGTTATTGACACCATTAACCAAAGCTCAGAGCCATAAATTGCAGAGTTTTGGCTAATGGAGGTTTTCACTTATGAGCACCCCGCCGAGAATGGAACTCTGCCGATAACCGGGGATTGCCTGTATTATCTTTTTCCTCCATTGTCCCAGATTTTGAAGGTTTTGAACAAACTCCTAACCTTCAAGGAAACAGCTTACCTAATAGCCCCAAATTGGCCAAACAGGCATGGGTTCATATTACTTCAACAACAGGCGAAGAGATCAATTCCACCACCGTCTGCTGTACTATCCCAAAAAGTAGGAAGGAAAGTTGTTTACGCATCCTCCTTTCTAAGCCAAGGCCTTCACGTGTGGATTTGTTTAATATAATCTACCATGAAAACTGCTCACCTTATATTGCTAGGTACGTAGTGCAAAAACTATGGACATCATCTCTCCGGCAATACCAGTCTGTATGGAAAATATGGTTTGGTTATATCCATACTGAGAGCCTGGTTGAGGTTTCTATAGAAACACTTCTAAATTAACTTATATCCCTCTTTGAAGACAAGCATCTTGTGGTTACAAAAATTATGGCATACAAGGCAGCGGTAATGGAACCCTTGCTATATGGATTCGGGATTGATTCCAGCATAGAAGTTGTCACTTCCCTTCTACAGTCTTTTTCTGTACAAAGACCTGTTCTGGAAAGACTTCCAATTACTTTGTCCCTGAATAAGTTACTTAAACTTTTATGTACCCATCAGTTCAGTGGACCTAACAGAAACACAACTCATGCTTCAGAAAGCAATCTTCCCAGTAACATTAGCATCAGGGGCCTGTATTAGTGAACTGGCCTCTCTTAGACAGGGATGATATACGTTTCACACAAATTGCTGATAATCAATTATTATTGTCTCCTGGTCCATTATTCCTGGCCAAGAATGAGAATCCTTCAAGCAGGAAATCTATTCTTTTAAGAAAACTCAATTTAGCAGACAGTTCCAACACTTAAGATTTACGTAGAGGTCACGGTAAACATCCCAGAAGGTCCGATTTTCCTACATCCTAGCACAAATAAACCACTCTCTCTATAAGGGTTAAGAATCATTTTAGTGATTTTAGTGTCCCTCACGAGATATTAGGAAAGTAAGTAAATTAATTGTTGGCCTTCTTCAGAAATGTATCTTTCAAAGAGGCCTCCAAATGTACTGGGTGGTCATCAGTCAGTATTCTTAAAACACCACTGCCATGAGCTGGAACAAATTCGACTGCACTGTGTATCAGTACATGGTACGGTTAGTCCTGACCCCATAGACATTATAGTGGAAAGCCAGGGGTCTTCCTAATGGGTAAGTATGCTGACTATCACTGTGGAAGGTGCATCAAGACCATAACCATATCCAGCATGCTTAGGTAAGTCACTGAAGAACTTTACACTAAAAATATCTTCTTGCTAGGTTTCGTGTTCTTTTTTACCGAAACTAGTGACTTGACCTTGGACAAGAGATGATTTCCTTTTAATTTTGAGATTGTTGAGATGGAAATTTTGGGAGCTTAAGCTTTTCCTCATCGGTCAATTTCTTTTTGATGCTCCTTTGAGGACGAAACGGCAACTACGCTATCAAAAAAGGGATTTTGATGAAGAAAAAATCTATTTCTGGGGGAGGACCTGTGTCGCCCGGTGAAAAATCCCTGTAGCTCATTGTTCAAGTGTAAATAAACTAGATATATCAGAGAAAAAGCTAGCATGTTATGCTGAAGTTACTACCCTCAGCGCGAGCACCCCGAAGGGTGTCGGTATAAGTATAGGGGCGTTGTGGAAACCACAATTCACAGGACCTCTGCCTCTTAGAAGATTCCCTTCAAAATCCCCTTCCGCGGTGGGAGCCGTTACAACGAACCCCACTGCCAACTCCTCTCGCTAATACTACTAATACCCAAGCGCTCTTCTCATTCCTGGAATAGTCTTTCAAGCTTGGATTGACCAGGGTGGGGAAGGCCCAAAAGGAGAAAAGGAAAGGGTTGGGTTCACCAGGCGACACAGGTCCTCCCCCAGAAATAGATTTTTCCTTCGTCAAAATCCCTTTTCTGGGTTCGACCTGTGTCTGCCGGTGAAAACATAACAGAGAATTCCATCCAAGCTAAACAGATACCTTTGAATAAAAGGGGGTTAATAAAACTCAGAGTAAAGTTTAAATGCAAATTATTTAATACTGAAGTTTTCTAAGCAGTTTTACTTAAGGACTAATAAGTTAAGCTTAACCTACTTAAAATTAGTACAACAATATAATATGAAATTATACCATAGGCATCTGAATACAAATGCAAATATAGTTATGCATAGAACATCTGGTAAGGCTACTGTGGCACTACCAAGTAAGTATTAACACTATTTACAAGCTCCGGTGGCGGGATAGACAAGTCTAGCCCGGCCCGGAGAAGAGGATGGTGGGGAGTACAAGCGAGTCAGGTAGGTAGGTAGGAGAGAGGACCTGAAGTTGTTTGAGATGTCCTGGCTATAAAGGTTTTAAGAGTATGGACAGGACACAGTGACTTATCTTCCGTAAGGGGAAGAATTTTCCAAGGTGTCCACCTATTCTGTGGGTCCTCGTTTTTAGCTAGAAACTGCCTGTCCGGTGAAAGCAGGACTTCGCCTGACGGGAGGAACTCAACATGGCCTGGGTTTCTGGAGAGAGCCGATAGTTCAGATATTCTGGCCACTGATGCCAGAGCTACTAAAAACAGAGTCTTTCAAGCAGGGTTGTGTAAGAGCATGAGTCATTATTTGAATCTGAAGCTAATTTAAGGACGTCATTTAGAAACCAAGAAACTGTCTGAGGACGGTCTACTGGTCTTAACCTGGCGCATGCCTTTGGTGTAGAGGAGAAGTATGCGTCCGATAGGTTAATATTAAAGCCTATTTGGAAAAATTTTCTTAAGGCTGATTTTACCGTAGTAATGGTACTGGCGGCTAGACCTCTCTCAAATAGGGATCTAAAGAAAGAGATTGCCAAAATTGTGGTCATTTCTTGAACGTCCGAGTCCTTTAGAAACTTGGCTAGTTTCTTTACTGCTGAATCATATTGTCTAATTGTGGACTCCCTCTTATCAGATTCTATAAATAGGATGTTTAATGGATCTATTCTTGCATCCTTCTGTGCTGCAAACTTCATGAAGTCCATAAAGTTACGGCATTCAGAATCCTTGAGGAAGCTGACACAGTCTGAGTTTGTACTACCTGTTTCAGCTTTGGGTACGGGATCAGCTTGGGTTTGAGTTTCAGTTCTATAAGGAGTGGATACCAGTTGCTCTTCGGCCAGTTGGGTGCCACCAGTGCTATCTGGCCTTTGAAGGATCTCAGTTTGTGTAATACTTTCAACAGAAGGTTCACTGGTGGAAAGAGGTAAATCCTCCGCCAGTTGTTCCAATCTAGAGACATCGCATCGGTGGCGAAGGCTTGAGTGTCTAGGTTGGGAGCCACGTAGCAAGGTAGTTTGTGATTGGCTTCCGTGGCAAAGAGATCCACCTGAAGATCTGGGATCTGATCTGCAATCCACTTGAACGATTTGTTGTCCAGAGACCATTCCGATTCCAGCGGAGTTGTCCTGGAAAGTGAGTCTGCGACAACGTTTCTTACCCCTGCTAAATGAACTGCTGACAGATGCCAGTGGTTCCTCTCCGCCAACAAGAATATCGCTATCAGTACATGGTTCAATTTGCTGGACCTGGAGCCTCTTCTGTTTATACAGTGTTCTACTATGAGACTGTCCGAAACTATCCGTATGTGGACCTTCTTGGCCGGAGATAACGTTTTAGGGTCAAGAAGACTGCCATTGCTTCCAAGATGTTGATATGGAACCAACGGAATGTTTCTGACCATGTCCCTTGTACTTTTTTGTGCGGCGAAGATCCTCCCCAACCGCTCAGAGATGCATCTGTGTGGATGGTTAGTGATGGCAGAGGGAACTGCAGAGGAACTGACTTGGACAGGTTCCGACGTTCTGTCCACGGACGGAGTCTCTTTTTTAGAATGGGTGGAATTATCGAAACCCTGTCTCTGAGTTTGTTGTTGGCTCTTGTTCTCCAGACTTGATTGATGTCCTTCAATCTGGCTTTCAGCAGGACGTCTGTAATTGACGCAAACTGAAGAGAGCCTAGGATCCTCTCTTGGGCTTGCCAAGAGGCTCGTTTGTTTTTGAGAAAGTGCTTTGTAGCTTTTGCCTATATCTTTGGCCTTCTTGGGTGGGAGAGATAGCTCGTGTTTGTTCAGGTCCCATTGGATCCCCAACCATTGGAAGCGGGGAGCCGGGGTCAACCTGGATTTCTCCCTGTTTATTTGGAACCCTAGGAATTCCAGGATTCCAGCACTTTGGATGTTGACTTGTGGCATTTTGCCATGCTGGTTGCCCAAATCAGCCAGTCGTCTTGGTAGGCTACTAGCAGGATGCCTCTCTTTCTCAGTTCCTGAACTATCGTCTCCCCTAGTTTGGTGAATACCCTGGGCGCAATGTTGAGCCCGAAGGGCATGACCCTGAAGGAGTAGGCCTGTTTGCCTAGTTTGAAGCCTAGGTACTGGGAAAAGTTCCTGGCTATTGGAACGTGATAGTAGGCGTCTGTAAGATCTATAGAGGTGGTGACGGCCCCATGGGGAAGTAATGTCCGTACCTGTGAGATCGTTAGCATATGGAACTTGTCGCAATGAATGTAAGAGTTGAGACGGGACAAGTCCAGAATCACTCTCTTTTTGTTTGAGTCCTTCTTTGGGACACTGAACAATCGTCCCTGAAATCTTAGGCGTCTCACCTTTTTTATGGCCCTTTTTTGGAGGAGATCTTTGGTATAGTCCATAAGGTCCGCCGTGGGATTTTGATGGAAACTGACTGGTGGTGGAGGCCCTTTCTCCCATTTCCAGCCCAGACCTTTCGAGACTATACTGTGGGCCCATGGACTGAAGGTCCATCGGTCCCAGAACAGATACAACCTCCCTCCTACCTGAGGTCCCTCACGGGTTGGGAGCAGGTCTGGTGCCTTTACCTCCCCGGAAACCCCTGCCTCTTGATCCGCTTCGTAGCCAGGAACCACCTTTGGCCCGGCAAATTCCGGCGTGCCTGCTATATGAGCGAAAGAGATCTTTCACTTCATAAGCTGGGTTGAAGGCTGGGGACATGACTACGGCTGTTGAGGTAGAAGGTTGAGGGCCTGTAGGGGTTTGTACTAAGACAAACTGTTGGGGAGCCGCCTTAGATGTGGAAGGCTTGCCCATTTGCGTAACTGGCACTGCTTGCATAAACGCTTGTGGTCGAGCCGTCTGGTAAGGGTTGTACCTCCTCGCCTTCTTTTTGGATTTGGACTGGTGTCCGGATCCTTCAAACTGACGCTTGAAGGGGAGACCCCAGTGGACCCTTAGGCTCTGGTTGGCTCTGGCTGCCTCGTGGAGGATATTATTAACCTCTTCCTTGGGGAAGATGTTGTCTCCCCAAATAGATGATCTTATGAGCCTGTTAGGCTCGTGCTTAATTGAGGCACCTGCCAGTACGTGCTTCCTACAAGCCCTTCTTTCTACAGCAAAATCGTACAGGTCGGCCTGGAAAGTCTGCAGCAGCGCTTTCGTCAGGACTCTGAAGACTTGCTCGTCTACATAGGTGGAGGCTACCAGCTCCGCCGCTGTGACGGAGTTGATAGATCTTGCCAGCCTAGTCTTAGCCTCGAACTCCGTCTTCACTAAGTGATCCGAAATTCTCGGCAGCTTCTCATAGAAGAGGTCGGAGGCGCACTGCGGGTCAAGCTTACCAGTGGTAAACGTGGCCGGAGCGTCCGTCCATAAGTCCATTCCAGTGGGCAATAGGAGAGGTAGCCTCTGTTTCTCTTAACACTGGCTGCTTGCAGCATTAACTCCGCCACCTTAGAAGTACAAGGTGACGGAATTCCGTCTGCGGTCACGAAGATCGTGTAATTGCCCTTATGTGGCGTCAACCTCGTGTTGACGCAGCCCCAATCGGAGAGGGAATGGACCCAAGCAGCTTGGGCGTTCTCCCTAGGAAAGATCACTGTTTCCTTGGGGACTTTGTCGATCCTAACCAGCGCATGCTGGGCTAGTCTCACAAATCCGGGGAAGGGGAACTGGAGCCCCGACGGAAAGAGTTCAAAGTCCTCGATCGGCCAGGTTCCACACCCTTCGATCATCAGTTTCCCGTCTGAGAACGGGGCATGCAGTGCCAGTCTCCACGGATTTTCCTTGTTCGAAGGCAGGAAGCTTTGACGCATCCGGCACCATCATGGATAGTGCCGGCGCTCCGGAGTGGAGAAGTCCGGAAAGCATTTCTTCCAGAGGTCTAATTCTTTCCGTCAACGACGAGAAAGCTTGGCCGGAGGTGTCCGGGGCCAAGGCGAGACGTGCAGCCTCAAGCCTCTGGTCGATAACGCCACTAACCTTCGACAGTAGAAGGTTAGTGAAAGCTTCTGGATCAAACGACTGCTCCGCCGCCTTAAGAACAGACAGAAATGCTCCTGTCCCCATAGGAGGGGAAGGGTTCCTGGCAGCAGGCGATGGACCAGAAGATGTCGACGGCTGGGGGGCCGAGGACAACTCCTTCGCCGCTGGCGGAGCTGTTCTGGAGACCTTCTTTAAAGTCTTTGGTCTTACAGGCTTTATTTTGGGAGCGACAGAAAGCGCTCCTGCTTGTTTAGGGGTGGGCCTTGAGAAGCCCCTGAAGGAAGAGGAAGAAGAAGGAGTAGGGGTAAGTATGAGACTTGCCTCATTTACCTCCCCACCTATCTGTTCATCCGTGGCCATGGGCTCGGTGTTGATGTTGATCGCCGCCACCTCCTCCATCAGGTCCTCCTGCTCGTCAGGTCTGGGCATCGTCGCCACACGGATGGCTTCAATGAGGGGTTCAGCAATATCAGTAGGAACCGCCGTGGTCGCTGTGGCTCCTGAGAATATCAAGGAGCAAAGTCTGGCATCCAAGACATAAGGCTGGCGCGTTCTTGCCGAACCCTGCAACCCACTTCCGGAGGGCTATCCTAGCCTCGTGGTAGGTAGCCGGATCCGCCTGTTAGGGGAAACTCGGATTAGTGTTTTGTCTGGAAGGAAAGACTATATTAACATGATAAGTCAGTACAGTGGACCCCCCCGTATTCACGTTCTCCGGATTCGCGGACTCACACATTCGCAGATTTCTCTCGGGAATTTTTCCCCGCATTATTCGCGGAAAATTCGCGCATTCGCGGTATTTTTCTATGAAAAATATCCACAAATTCCTGGTTTTTGTGAGTGATCAATTTCATCATAAAATGCACTTTTTGTGATAAAACTATTAAAAAAACCAAGTATGAAAATTTTTAGTGCTTTTTCTTAAGTTTTAACTAACAAAATAGGCTGTTTTTAGCGCTTTTATAGGGGTTCCAAACATTCGCGGATTCTAACTATTCACGGGGGGGTCTGGTACGCATCCCCCGCGAATACGGGGGGAACACTGTATATGCAACCTGATATTATATCCAGCATATAACACCTATGATGTAAAACATCACTAACCTGGTCATTAGACATGATTGTCACCATGTCATAGTTGTCCAACTGCACTGCCCAGTTGGCATGAGATCGGTAAACTACGTGGCCGTATGAGTTGCCCAACGAAATGCGGCAACCCTCCACCTGACAACGGACCATCTGTAAAGGAATGTGTTTATGAGCACCGAACTTCGGTAGCGGAGATAACTCCGGAGAGCGCATGCACCTTATTCTAGTAGGTTAAAACCAAATCTTTAGGTAATGCAGTAACTACAAAGAATAAAGTATCCTTTTCTTTGGGTGTATGAGCCTAAACCACATTACGTCCTTGAAGAATGTTCAGGTTCGTTATTGTAAATCTGGCGTCCGCCTATGCCGGAAGGGGAGGACGAATCCTTCTTTCCCCTAACCTTTATTTTGCTTCGGCACAGGTGGTGGAGTCAGATGGCTACGCCTATGTATACCGTAGACAAGCCTTAACTTATTCTTCTTCCTCGCCGGAGCTTGGAAAGGAACGGAATTGAGCTTCGGCCATACTAAGTGGTGATTGGACAGCGAGTGCTGAAGTAAATCCCACTCAACTGGTCCCATACGAGACCGGAGCTGCGAGTAGAGCTATCCCCAGAGCTCCGCTTACGAAACCAATCGGTTCCCCTGTTCTCTGAATTTGCCAGAAGGAACGGGGGCTGGAGCCATGGACTAGAATGAACCATTCCTCTGGCTCCACTAGCTATTATAGTAGGAGGGTTGTTCCCTCCTACACCCCAATCGTTACCGGAGTGACAGAGAGACAGAAGGGAGCGAGAAATTCAGCAATGGAGCTATTTATATATAGCGTCCGGAGTTGCTCCAATCAACTGATGTGGTAATAGACCGCTACGAGTTGACAGAGCCACATGCTGGAGCATAATGGGTCAAGTCTACGTTTAACAGCAATAACCTTCTCTCCCCCTTCCCAGGGGAGGGGGGGGAAGGGTTAATGTGTGTGGACGGTCATGATTGCCTGGACCCCCACCCGATCAGAGATGGACCTGTACCTAGGCTATATAGCCTAGCTCTCCTATCGGAGACTCGCTGACTGGCCATGGCTCGTTGCGATTGATAGTGGTCACACCCGATCAGGAAGCTATGCCAGGTAGGCCAGGCGTACCAGACCGGTTTATACAATGAATACTTAAATATATATACAAAATAATACAAGGAGGCACAATGGAAGAGTTGCCAGGGAATTAGGTAAAGAAAGGAGAAATGGTATCCCAACTGGCTCCGTTATGGGTGTTCCAAAGTACACCGTACTGGGCAGGGTAGGCCAATGGCCACCCTTGACCAATTAAGATGGACGATGTTCCTCGACCAAACCTACTAGGACGAAATGTTCGATCCAGACCGGCAGGTCGGGAAAACCTCAACTAAACCTACTAAACCGAATTTTTCGGTCTAGACCGGCCAGGAGGTAGGTCCAACTGTGTACAGGGTGTTAGGAAGGAACACATAGGCTAACTCACCAAGCCTAGCCTAGGAGTTTGGCTATGAAGGGTAACGGGGCGGGGGGGCAACTCAACCAGCCTCTTAAATTATCAAATAACAATCTACTAATAGTCTAGGCTATCCTTATTCTAAAAGTATCACTGTAACTCACATGGGGAATGACGCCTGTCCGCCCAATGAGCCGTGGGAGGAATTGTTAAAGTGTACGTTAAATAACTACTCTTTACAGCCCTACGAATTCACGGTCGGAACAGGCACTCCTTCCCTATTCTTAGTATAATATCATGAGAACAATTTAAACTTATAGCCTAATTATAATTCGGTAGATTAGTGTGTGAAATTCACTCGTGCTACATTGATGCTCTGAAAATGGCGGCTTAGCCGGCAGCACCCACAACACATTTTTGAGGGGCCGAGGCAATCAGAATATAAAAAATTTTGACTATACAAGTCACGAAAACACAAATTGGAGTACTCAACTTTGAAGCAGAAGAACCTTGCAAAACCATCATAAGTTGCAGTTGAAGAAATCCTGGAGCAGCGAAAACATGTGGTGCACACACAATCTCTAGTACAGGAATGAGAAGAGCGCGTAGGTATTAGTAGTAGTAGCGAGAGGAGTTGGCGGTGGGGTTCGTTGTAACAGCTCCCACCGCGGAAGGGGAGTTTGAAGGGAATCTTCTAAGTGGCAGAGGTCCTGTGAATTGTGGTTTCCACAACACCCCTATACTTATACCAACACCCTTCGGGGTGCTGCTCGCGGTGAGGGTAGTAACTGCAGCATAACATGCTAGCTTTTTCTCTGGTATATCTAGAGTTTATTTATACTTGAAAAATGAGCTACAGGGATTTTTCACCGGCAGACACAGGTCGAACCCAGAAAACAGGTTTTGACAGAGGAAAACCCTTTTTTGGTAGTCCCTGTTGAGTCCTCAAAAACCTTCCGCTTCTCTGACGAAAAGCCATGGGATTTGGGTAAAGGTTCATCATGCATTAACCAACAGAGTAATGGTTTTTGGTCTTTTAACCAGCCCGATCGTGAAACAAGATGGCTTATGCACATGCACAATAGTCACTTTATCTGCAATCTTGACGTAGGAAACTGAGTACAGCTTTGCTGAAGACAAGAAAAAATGCCTTTTTTTCTTTTGAGTTCATTATACTCTACCACATGTCATAGTGCTTATCATTATGGCATTATACCATGCTGCAAGATCAGGCTAAAAGATATTTCTTTGATATTAGCCTAGTCTCCATGGGGGCGCCGGCACCCACCATGGAGGGTAACTCCTTTGAGGACTCAACAGCTACTACCAAAATTAGGTTTTTCCTATGTCAAAACCTGTTTACTGAACAGTTTCATAATCTTCAATTAAGGCAAGTGTCTCTTCCATGGTGTTTGTCATAAACTTTTGCTATGGCTCTTCAATTTCTTCATCTTCTGCTTTTTTTCTCTTCTGTAAGCTCAATTAAATCTTCTGCTGTTAGCTCTACATCTTGCACATATATGAGTTCTTGGATATCTTTCTCTTCAAGTTCTAAATCTAAATCTTTCCCAAGTGACTGACACAATCTTTTTTATTAATTTTCACAATTGCTCCATCCTTATCGAAACCTTTAAATGAGTTCACATACACTTTTAGGAGATTTTTCCAAATCCCATTCATACATTCTTTCATTACCTCCTTCCACGCCTTTCCAATGTTCAGAATGGCATCCTGAACATTGAATTCCTTCCAGAAAAATCTGAGCTCTTTGTCCTCATTATCTGCAGCCTCAACAGCCTGAACAAAAGTGTTCCAAAGATAATAAGCCTTGAACATAGCCATGGTACCTTGATCCATGGGTTGTATGAGAGAGGTTGTGTTCGGTGGTAGAAACACAACTTTTACGTTCTCATTAATATCTCCGATGTGTTGAGGGTGGCAGGCAGAAGCATTGGCAAGAATTAGCAGAATTTTGAAGGGATTTTTTCCTACAATATTCCTTCACATCTGGAATAAAGGAAATTACAAAATAGTCTTTGAATAGGAGTGCAGTCTTCCATGCTTTCTTATTAAGTTGGTAATGCACAGGAAGTGTATAATTGCTGATTCTTGCTGATGCCCTCGGATTTGTGGATTGATAAATCATGAATGGCTTGAGTTTATACCTAGCCACAGAAGAGTCAGTCGTTCTTTGTATGCCTTAAACCCGGGCATCGTTTTTGCCCTATCCTTTATGAATGTTGGACCGTTCAGGCATCTGCTTCAAATATAGTCCTGTTTTGTCGCCATCGAAGATTTGATGTGGCAAGTACAGTACCCTTATCAACAATGATCTTATGCAAAGCATCCTTAAATTTAGCATCTCCTTCTGCATCAGCGCTTGCTACTTCACCGTTAACTTTTACATTGAAAATTATGGAGTATGTTGAAATACTGAAACCATCCCTGACTTGCTGCAAAATCTTTGTTGTTGGAATTGTCGTAGTTTTTCTTTAGTTCCTCAAAAAGTAAGTATGCCTTTGATTGGTTAAGAGACAGTGGCATACACTTTTGCATCTGGTCCTCCAACCACATGACCAGTAACTGCTCCATTTTTTCCAAAGGCCCTGACCTCTTTTTTGTTATAATTGTCAAAGGAATTGAAGCAGATGCCTTTACAGCGTCTGTTATCTGCCATGGCTGTGACTGCCTTCCCCACAGCATGTTGGTTGATAATTTTCATTTTTTGCTCCAAACTGAAGGAATGCCTCTTCTTCATCACACTACCAGCAGCAGACTCACTTTGGTGTTTGGTAGACATGCTGATCTTACACAAATTTCCATTTTAAACAGTTCAGAATGGGAAAATATCACACACTAACATGACCCAATATTACTCTGTAGATGGCGAACGCAAATATATGAGGGATAGGACAGGGCGAGAAATTTGCACATCCCAGCCACTCAGGGCAATGTATCATACTGTACACTGCTGCCTGAACCCTTCACGCGAGATTTAATATATTTGACATATCGGTATTGTCATCGTAACATTGAAAATATCTTAACTGCTATCGCCATCACAGTTTCAAAATATCACAAGTTGAAACTTCATAACTCAAGGATACCTGTAATATGAATATTTTTCCAGTTTTTGTCATGATTCTTCTTCCTTATACATACAGGCAATGTGGCGGGATCACAAGCTAAAAAAACAAAAGCAAGCAAAACCTCCCCACATTTACGGTAACCACTCCTGGCTTACAAATTTCCCCCAGCCACAACTTCCCCTTTACGTTACTTAAATACCAACAGGACAACTGGTTCAGCAAGGCAAAAAAAAAAAAAAAAAAAAAAAAAAAATCTTAAAACTCATTTATTCATCAGAAAAACTTGCACTCAATCAGAGTGGTACTCTGTGATTTCAACGCAGTATGGCCGTCGAAAAAAAAACTCCAGGAGCAGCCCAAAACGCTGTCACCAACAAACCACTAAATACCAACACAAAAAACACCAAACAAGCACCAAGACTACACACCAACTCTCAAACATCAGACACGACAAATCGCTCACCAACAAACAACCACAAATGGACACAAGCACAACAGAACTCGATTACTCAAAACTTATGTGAAACACAGACGACTGCACTGACTGACCACCTCTCACTCCAAATGCCTTCTTTGACTGACTGCTTCTGACTGACCCTGAATGCTTGGCAACTGAGCCACTCAGTGAGCCAATATGCCGCCAAACAAGCAGTTCACTCATCAACCACCCATTCATCATTCATACCCTCTCTCTCTCACGCTCTCCCTCTCAAAACGAAAAAAAAACACAAGCACAAACCTTCCTTATACTATCTTAATAATAATAGATATAGAAATACAATATAATAAATACACAAAACATCCAAAACCCTTCCTATCGCTTGTGACGAATGCAAACAACCCAGCAAGGAATCAGATGAAACAACCTCTCTCTCTCTCTCTCTCTTTTCCACAAGCAACCCTTGAGAATGTTGTCAAATCAAATACATATCAAATACAACCAATTCATTAATTCCCCCAAATTTCCTCCCCAGTTACATTTGACGTCATCCTCTCACATACAACATCCACACTAAATAGCCCTCTTCAAAACCCAGGGATGTTCGGATACTGGCCCCCTGGATCTTGTTCGAGGCCCCTCATACACTCTCAGTCACATCATCATTCACTTCTTCGATACCAGTTTCATTGAAACTCACACTGTAAGTCTCATCCATTCCCTCCCTAGGCTTATCTGTATTGCATGCTATATCAACCATCTCTACCCTAACACTAACCCTTCAACATGCATTCCTTGCCTTTCCCTTTCATTCCTTTTCTTACCTCATTCTGTTTTATTCCATATTCAACTAATACTAACAGCTGATCCATCCCCCAAATCCCTTTGCTCACTGATGCTCGGTTCATATTTATTCACTTTCAACCACTCGCTCATCGCATTCTCATGGACATGCTGTGGCACCTCCCTCCACCAGCGGAGCTGATTATGATGTGCCCTGACCTCATCCATACCCCCAGCCATTCACAACTTCCCCAAAACATAACTTAACCCACTTGATCCCACTTCCAAAACCTCAAAAGGCCCCTCAAACTTTTCCCTTACCTTACATTCATTCTTCCCCTCCCAATCACCTCTTTCAACACTATCCCCAACCCTCAAATTTTCAAACCTCTCACTTGCTTTCTTCCACACATCCCGATCACTCTCTGATAACCCCAACCTTGGCCTAATAATTCTCTCAAAATTCAACACATACTTACAGGGTGACATACCTATACTCTTTTGCAATGTGGTGTTGTACACCCACATTGCACGTCCCACATGCATATACCAATCATTATCACACTTACTCGTCTTTAGCAAAATCTTAGTCAATGTCCTGACAGTCCTTTCGGCCAAACCATTTGCACTGGGCATATATGTACAATACCCCCATTCCCTCAGCATCTCCTCAATCTCACAAACTCAGACCCATTATCACTCAACATTCTCACAGGCTTACACAAACACATCGGCAACATCACTTGGCTCACCATTCGCACAACAGTCTCACTCTTATTCTTGATGGGGATTGTATACGCAAATTTGCTCATGTGGTCCACCATTACAATCATTCCTGCAAGCCCTCTCGCAGTCATTGGCAAAGAAACACAGTTAGTCACAAGCATTTCATACGGTTCTTTCATCTGCAGTCGCAACACAATCGGACTCGCATGCACATCTGATACTTTCCCCTCTGACATTCATCAGATGTTATGGCCACATCCACACAAATGTTACTTAGCTCAACCACAAATAGTCAGTCTCTCATGCATTCCCACAACTTATTCTTCCCCATGTGCCCAAACCAATCATGGACCAACAGACACATACTCACAGCTGAGGCACATACACTCCCTTATCATGCATTCCTCCCTGGTGTAAAAAGTATAATACATTCTTGCACACTACAAACCATCTTGCAAACCTCTTGTATACCTCCAACTCACATGGCCAATCTTCCACACGCACTCATCCCAATCTGCATTCTCGCAACTTACTTATCTCCAAGCTCCTATCTTGGATTTCCTCAATCTCTTCCTCGCTCAGCAAATCATTCTCCCTTCTAGCAACATCAATCATACCCACAAAATTTGCCATAAACACACTGCTCTCCTGAATCCTTGTTATCTTACTAACCCCCTTTCTAAGAACTGCGTTCCCTATGTCTACACTCACATTATGCATCACCCTCACTGCCTGCACACTAGAGGACCCACCCAGCTGAATCCCTTTAACATCTAGTTTCCCGAATTCCCAGCCTGATTCATCCTCTTTTGACTACACACACTCGCCACATGACCTTCCACTTCACATTCAACACACTTCACACGCTGTTCCTTACACATCCTAGCATAATGCCCATTCTGTTCACAGTTGCTGCAAACCACATTCACACGAGTACCCTGACATCCACTAGCTACATGTCTGTCTATAACATTTAATTTCCCTATCTCTCTTGACACTCACTAACTAAATGTCCCGTCTTCACACACCCAAACAAGCTCCTAATGCCCACCGACATTAATTTTTCTTATACCCTAGTTTCCTACATCTCTACCACTTCTGCTCCCGCTCACAGCTAACTGACCCTAACCTTCCGACACTTATACTCCTATCTCTCTTAAGGTTCACCATACTTACAATACTGAGCCTAATGCTCCTATCAACCACTTGCTCTGCCCTTTGCCTCGGGGCTTCTAAAACAGCCTCCTTATAGCTCCTACACTCAGGCATACACTCATTCATTCCAGTCTTGTTGCTGACACTTCTGCTCTCTTTCATACATTTGTCTAATTCATAATCCTCAACTATCTCTAAGTTATTATTCTATGACAACCTTTCATTCGTCCATCTTACTTTCTCCTTACGTTTCAAATTTATGAACTCGTACACACTCTCAGGCACAGTCGCTAACAACTTCCTCATTAACTCACTGAAGCTCATATAAATCCATCTCATTTTGAGAAAAGGAAAGTATCAGGTGCTTTAAATTTCTTTTGCAATTCGGTAAAAGCAGGACTTCATTACTTGTTGAACGCGAAGGATACAGTAAAGACTTATGTAAAACAGCTTGGTTCATTGGTCTGATAAATAAGTGGTTCGATTTAATGTCATGCAGACATCCAATCATGGCACTAATGAATCCTGTTATAAGCAAGCTATACTGCATCTTGAGCAAGTTGTTGGAGTGTTTCATGAAATACATATTGGAAGCCAGTTCAAACTGGATGAATATTGTCTACCACTTCCCTTCATAATCTCCAAAGTAATTATTTGGCCAAAGGTCACAGACTTTTACTGGCATCCAGATTCACTCTAGATTGTCTTGAATTTTAAGTCTCTGAAATTAATATCAGTTGCATAATTTCTGAAATGCTCAAGTGCAAGTAATTACAGGCAGTCCCCGGGTTACGACGGGGGTTCCGTTCTTGAAACGCGTCGTAAGCTGAAAATTGTCGTAAGCCGGAACATCATCAAAAATCCTAAGAAAACCTTACTTTTAATGCTTTGGGTGCATTGAAAACTATGTAAACTGCATTCTTAGGGCATTTTTCATCAAAAACACCTTCAAATATTGATTATTTTGCATTTTTGGTGTCATATTTCATCTGCCAGATGAGCGTTGTAGGCGTCGTAACCCTGGAACATGCGTCGTAACCCTGGAAATAATGTCTGATGAATATAATTGAAAAGCGTTGTAACCTCGGAACGTCATAAGCTGAGACCGTCGTAACCCGGGGACTGCCTGTATAATGTAGATGACCGCATGTTTCTAGCTGACTTTCTTAATAACCCAAATGTTGAAACAAATGGTGATGCTGAAAATGAATCTGAGAAACCTGATTTTGACCAATTCTCAAGTGACAATTTAATTAATCAAGGAGAACTGAGCAGCCTACATTATATTGCGAGTTACTGCATAAAAAAGGTTATAAAGTCATTGTACATTTTATCCTCAAACAATAGAGAGCAACCAGTCAACACAGACAGACCTTCTCAAAGGTTGGCTTAGTTAAAAGAATATAGAGAAAACTGCCTAGTTTATAACGCAGATACTTGCTTCAGTTTATTTCAGAATGCAGAAAATATTGTTAGGGCAAATGAAAATAGTTTTGGAAACGAGCAATTTATTAGGACGACCAGTGCCTTTGGTAAACACCCAGACAAAAAAATATGACCTTTCCCTCTTGCCATAACATTAAGGGTAGACTCCTGAAGTTTTTCTTCACTTTAAGATTATATATTTATGCTGAAAAACAAGAGATTATTCGTAAGGCTCGGTCGTAAAAATCAAAAGGAAGTGAATTACGGAGTAACAGTATGATGATGAGAAAAGCTGTAATGAACATAGGTAAACAGTTAATTTTGAAACCATGTATAATATTTCATAATACTTCTTATGTATTTTAAAGTTAAAACTGTAACAAAGTTATAAACTATCATGAGTGTTTAAATAAACATCTTGCTGGTTGAAAGAAACCTTAATTTAACAATCAGCTGCCTACGATAAAAGAGAGAGAGAGAGAGAGCTGAGACATCGTTCAGGTGGATTAGCGCGGCTGAACAGGACAGGAGCAAGATGGCACCCTGTCAAAAGTTTGGCCAAACTCTCTCTTTACAGCTCTGTTTGAAGTGTTTGGTTTCAGTTCTCCAGCTTCCTACCACAGACCCCACACTATGGCAGTAACTGACCATGGTACAGAGCTAGGGATTTGTCATTGCCCAAAGGGAGGCACAAACTCTCAACATCCAAGTAGAATGCAAGATGCAAACCTTTGCAGTACCAATGGCCAAGTTAAAAACATGCAGAAAATTGAATGAACCAGTTTATCTTGTCCTGCATCTGCAAGGAAGTCTTCCATAATACTGCATGTTAAAACATTTTTTCTCCAATTCTTGATAGCCAGTCATAGGACAGTGCTAAGTTCTTCCTTACCTGTCACCTCTTCATCTTTTTTTTTCCGAGACAGGGATCTGATCTACAGAGTCTGCATTTATATTTTTCCATTTAGTTGACCAATTCATAATTGACCAGTCATCATCCAGCTTTATAGCAGACCAAGCTAAAAAAGATTGTTGCATGACCTATATTCTTGAGAAATCCTACATCCACAAGAGGGTTGACAAAATGGCTGTTTTATATATACATATGCAGTAACTGCTCTGTGATCAAGCAAATACTCAAAACATTGTTTTCCCATCTAGATACTATGTACTTAGTTGTTGAAACCAGTTTGATAGAAACATATCTTTTATTTTTACTCATAATAGTATACAACCCATTGCATTATGCCATGTTGTGTGTAAACTTTGCTTTCCATGCATGGAGTTGTATTACAGTGAAAAATGTGATACGTGCTATATTGTGCTTTACAGGTAGTAGATGTAAATTACTAAAATTATCTCAGCAACTTGAAATTATATGCAAACATTCAATTTTAATCTGAAGCAACCATATAAAATTATGATTTGCAATGTTGCAGTTGAGCTGTAGCTCTGCAAAAACTAGAACTGCTTTTTTTGTTTATTTCTTTTAGAATAATAAAAGGAGGATAGACAGTTGTATAAAATTACTAAAATTATCTCAGCAATTTGAAATTATATGCAAACATTCTATTTTTTATCTGAGGCAACCTATGTTAACAGGGAACACTTGATGGCTAACATTAACGAGCAAGAAAAACAAAGTCGTACTCTGAGAGATGAGCAGAAATCTGTCAAGGACCATGTGCAGTCTTCTACCAATCAGTTGGCTATGTGGCAGGATGTTGTCAAGTGAGTATCAACATGATAGTGAGTACACAGAGTAATTACAATGGAAAAAATGCCTTAACTAGAAAAACAGTTTTCACGTGTAATAGTTATGCTTGTTCTTGTTACTTATCTGCTTTTCCCATATGTCATCCTCGCTTGTCGATACTGTCTCAAACAAATTTATCAGAATTTGGTGAGACTTTTCTTTGTCAAGCGTAAAACATACGCTCTTCCGGTTATCTGTTTCAGTCTAATCTTTCCCTCATGACTATCTAGTATTATTCCACATCTCCTCATTAAATTAAATGAGAACAATACTTGTGTGGTAAAAAATCTGTCTTATAAAACTAAAAAACTTTCAACAAATTTGTGTGACAAAATATCTATTTCTAAGTTCACATTTCCTAGACTTCTAATTTATTTACCCGCTAATCCTTTTATAACTATTTTGACCCTGAGTCAGAATTTCTGCAATGCCGAAATATCTGGTTAAAGTTGATTTATCTATTATATTTGCAGTACTACCTGAATCTATAAGTACAGTACATGTCTTTTCACTTATTGGAATCTTTACAATAGGCAGATCCTTTCTGTTTATTTCTTCTTCTTTAATGGAGAATACTACTTCTTTGCTATTTGAATAGGGAAATGCAGATGAACCTTCACTTCCCATTGTAGCTATTTCTTCTTTTTCTCTTTCATCATCTAGAAGGGATTTATTTTCTTTCTTCTGTGAAGGGGTTAACTGTCACTGGCTTGATGACTTATTTGGATTAGGGCGACTGTTATTTATTTCTACAACTTCCTTATTGGTTTCCTTATTAATGAACCAACAGTTTCTAGTTAAATGGCCGACCCTCTTGCAAACTGTACAGATTCTAGGCTTTCTGCACTCGTCAGTGGAATGATTTGTATAACCACAGTTTTCGCATGCTGCCTTTGGTCTCACTCCTTGAGCTGAATAGTTCACTTGATTTGAGTTATTTGTGATTGAAGATTGACCAGGCTTATATGTTATGGGTGGGCCATTCCTTGATTGATTCTGTCTTCCTTTCTGGTCCGGATTCCATTTTCTTTTAGTATTTTGGGCATATTTCCCTTAAAAGGAAGTTGATCTATCCCCTACTTGTCTAGAATTATCATAGTACTTATTATTCATTGTATATGAAGGATTGTTATTTCTGTCTTTTGGATAGCTTGCCTCATTGTTTTTAATGTTTGAAGGCTATTACTCTTTGGATCTGTTTTAATTTTTCAGAAAGCCTTCTTTTCCCCTTCTCCAAGTACATGATATATTGTTCCAAATGACAAGTAGTTCAAAACATATCTTAGACTAAGTCCTTTTCATCATCACCGAATTTCGTCTTATCTCCTATGTTGATGTTTGTTGTCTGTAAGTCTCCTGTTATTTTGTCAATGGTATTTTCAACATTTTAGTAAAGATTTGCTATGGATTCATGTGATGGTAATTGCTTCATAGCAAAGGAAGTTAAAGGAAAGGAGAACGCATTTTCGAGAAGTTCGGCAGCAAGGAGGCGTTAGCGCAATGTGTTGGAGGTGCCTGTTATCATGATGGTTCTAGAATAGGCAGGAGTGTTGTGGATCTCGTCGGGACGTGAGAAACGCCACGATTTCTGATGCAATACCTCGTCTAGATTCATCTAAGAAATTCTAGCAATCACAGGAACCTGTGACGCTCGCCCCTGGGATGCCGTATAAATACGACGGAGGAAGTAGGAGCAAACGGTGATCGTAGAAGAGAGAGATCGTAAAAGAGAGACTCCAGTTAGTCACAGAGAGTAAGAGCCACAGATCAGATTATCAGTGAGAGATCAGCAGCAGCAGAGATCATCCGTGAGAGATATGAGAAAAAGGAACCAACGAAGGATCAGAAAAAAAAATTGCTCGAGAGTTGGTTGGATATTGGTCTAGTTGTCTTCAGGAGTGGACGGCCGTGTTTTCTCGACGTTGAGCAGACTTCAGAGAAGAAAAGGTCCTGCTACAGGTTTTGGGGAGTTCCTGCCTTTCAAGTAGACTAATTTCTGCAATACGGAGTCAAGAGGACGACTGCAATTGCCGCTCTACATTTATGAAGCCAGCGCGTCGAATTGCCAAATTGACTAGCAAGTATTTGAATTGCCTCACTGTTCCCCCAGTTCATGCAGTGTAAGATTCTATCTTTTTATGTAAATAGGAGATACCATTCTGCATTTACCTATGTTAGTAAGCTTGTAAATAAACCTTTGTTGTGTTATTGTTTCTTTCTATATTCGTATCCCCAGTTTCAACTGTTGGTATTGAAATTTTTTTTTTATTTATTTCATATCGAACCTGAAGCGGACCTCTCTCAGAGGCCGTAAATTGTGTCGACCCTTGGCCAGGATATTTAGACACCGTAACATTGTCTCTGAGATCTCAGAGTCCATAACATTGTGGCGACCTTGCTTAGGCTATCAACACTTTAACAGTTTGAAACAGGGAAAATATAGAAAGAATCAGAATGAGTGAGATGGTGAAAGAGTTTATTGAGTCGGGTAAGCTACTAGGTCTAGAGGGGAATGATCTCCGTGAGTATGTTGAAAGGAAAGAGAAGGAAAAGTATGAGAGAGAAGTGAGGAGAATGCAGCAAGAGAGAGAGATGTTGGTAATGCAGCAGGAAGAGAGAGAGAAAGAGCGTATGCATGAGTTGGAAATCGCTCGGTTAAGACAAAGCACTCTTAACAGTGAGTCAGGCCAGAACGAAAACGAAACTGATAGGTTAGGTATGAGTGCAGTGTTAAAATTAGTACCAAAGTTTGATGAGGAAGATGTTACGACATATTTCATGTGTTTTGAAAAGTTAATGGAACGAGTAGGTTCTCGTAAAGAAACGTGGACTTTATATTTGCAGTCAGTTTTGAGTCGTAGGGCACTTACTGTGTATAGTTGCATGTCTAAGGAGGAATGTGATAATTATGATATTGTGAAAGAAACTGTTCTTAGCACATACAGGTTAGTACCAGAGGCTTACCGTAAGAAATTTTGAAATTTGAGAAAGGATGAAAATATTACGTATGTA
Source organism: Macrobrachium nipponense (assembly GCF_015104395.2). NCBI lineage: Eukaryota > Metazoa > Arthropoda > Malacostraca > Decapoda > Palaemonidae > Macrobrachium > Macrobrachium nipponense. The sequence goes on from NC_061100.1 coordinate 58,204,806, forward strand.
GAATACGGTAAGAAGTTAGATAGGCTGTTTTTTGATTGGTTAACTTCTGCTAAGGTTGAGGATTTTGATAGTTTGAAGAACTTAGTGTTGTTAGAAAACTTCAAAGATAACGTATCCCCTGAGATTAAACTTTATATAGAGGATAGGCGAGAAGTATCTTTTGCAGGAGCAACTAGGCTAGCTGACGAATATAGTCTAACTCATAATTTGAGTGTTAGTAAGAAACGAAACGATCCTTCATCTGGTAGAGTACAAAGCAGTAAAGGTTTCAGTCCTAGTAATAGCAATGCGAGTAAAAGTGACTATTCCTGTTATACATGCGGAAAACCTGGTCATACGTCTAAGGTTTGTAAGAGTAAACTGGCATCTAGTGGCTCAGAATTAACTTGTTTCCGATGTAATGGAAAAGGGCATTTAGCGAGGAATTGTGCTGTAGAAAGGAAGGACGGTAAGAAACCAGTGTCTCTAGTTAACCTTTCATCAAGTAGGGATGATGTGATGAGAGAAACTAGGAAAGTTTTTGGTGAATTTCTGTCGGAAGGCGTAGTTTCCTCTCTTGGAGGAGTAGATTCGAGAGAAGTAGTCTTGCTTCGAGACACAGGCGCTGCTGTCTCACTGATTTTGAGAGAGAGTGTGCTGAACAGGGCAGAAATCAATTTGGAAGAGAAAGTCATGTTAGGTGGATTTCCTAACACTTGTGTTCTTTGTCCTTTGTTGAAGTTGAGTTTAGAAAGTCAGGTAGTGTCAGGAGAAGTAAAACTTGCAGTTGTGGACAGTTTGCCCGTCGAAGGCGGTGACATTATTGTCGGTAATGACTTAGCTTTATCCAAGAATGTGAATCCTGTTGTAAGGAATATTCCAGTGCCTGAAATGGTAGTAACTAGGTCGGGTTTAAATACAGACGTAGACTACGGTCATAATAAGTTCGTGGATTCGAACGTGAGTAATTTCGTGGATTCGAACGAGTGTAAGTTCGTGGATTCGAACGAGTGTGAGTTCGTGGATTCGAACGAGTGTGAGTTCGTGGATTCGAACGTGAGTGAGTTCGTGGATTCGAACGAGTGTGATAGAGGTAGCGAGGTTGATCTTGGCATGAGTGTGGCTGAGAGACCGAACTCTATCGTGGACAGTGATAGCCAAACGGAAGCCGTAGCTGTCGAGAGTAACGTAGTAAATGTACCTGTATCTAGTCCTAGTTACGGTGATGAATTAGGCTCTTACATTTTGGATAAGGATGAGCTAGTCAAGTTGCAGAGAGAGGATGAGACACTAACCCAAAATTTTGAATGTGAGCTGGATGATGATCTCGAGGATGTGTGTAAGGAAACTTCTTGTGTAAAGGACGAAGTTTTGTGTCATGTTTGTCGTAAGTCTGGTAGTGAAGGGGGAATCACAGAAAAATTTGTAGTTTCTAGGAAGCTTCATGAATTAATTTTGAAGTTAGCACACGATGAGCAAGGACATTTAGGAGTAAATAAAACTTTCAAGTGTATTAGTAGGGCGTACTTTTGGCCTAAGATGAAAAATGACGTGAAGAGGTATGCTTTAAGCTGTCTTGAATATCAAATTGCCGGGAAACCGAATCAAGTAATTACCAGAGTTCAGTTGTGTAATATTCCTTCAGTAGGCTTATCTTTTGAGAATGTATTTATAAATATGTTCGGAGCTTTACCTAGAAGTAAAGGTAGAGATGATTGCATAACTAATCTTGAGTATTATAAAAACAATCTAAGAGATGTTTGGCAACTAGCGGAGGAGAACGGAAGCGCTTGGCACTTAGCGAAAGAAAGCCCGAACGGAAGTCAAGGGGGAACTGAAGGAAAGCTTGATGTGAGATCAAACAAGAGAAGTTTGTGTGTAAGAGATAAAGTTTTAGTACTAGTCTCGAGAGAAAGTCCATTTTTACCTTATAAGTACGAAGGTCTTTATTCAGTATTAGAGGAGAGGGGAAGTATACCTTATAGAATTAATGTGGGTAAGGGTAGAGCAAAGGCAATGAATGTAAATTTGCTTCAGAATTATAAACAATGCCCCGTGCCGTGGCCCCCGCCCGTGTAACAGTGTTATTACTGAGTGAGTTTAGTTTTGAGAAAAACACAAGAGGTGTTTTAGTATTTATAAGTTTTAATCAGAGTTCAGAAAACGGAAAAAGTAAGAGAGAAGGACAATGTTATAGTTAGTAGCCTCTCTAGAGATTCCTCAGAATGAGTAGCCTAATAACCGTTTTCTGTTATCGCACGAGTGAGTGTGTGAAGAAGCGTGTGTGTTTGACTGGATTAAAGCTTTATGCAGAATTGTTTCCCTTCTGTTCAATTCTTGCTTCTCTTTAGAAAAAAAAATAAAATCAATTGATTTCATTTTTTTCTCTTTTGGGGGGGCGTGTGATGGTAATTGCTTCATAGCAAAGGAAGTTAAAGGAAAGGAAAACACATTTTCGAGAAGTTCGGCAGCAAGGAGGCGTTAGTGCAATGTGTTGGAGGTGCCTGTTATCATGATGGTTCTAGAATCGGCAGGAGTGTTGTGGATCTCGTCGGGATGTGAGAAACGCCACGATTTCTGATGCAATACCTCGTCTAGATTCATCTAAAAAATTCTAGCAATCTCAGGAACCTGTGACGCTCGTCCCTGGGATGCCGTATAAATACGACGGAGGAAGTAGGAGCAAACGGTGATCGTAGAAGAGAGAGATCGTAAAAGAGAGACTCCAGTTAGTCACAGAGAGTAAGAGCCACAGATCAGATTATCAGTGAGAGATCAGCAGCAGCAGAGATCATCCGTGAGAGATATGAGAAAAAGGAACCAACGAAGGATCAGAAAAAAAAATTGCTCGAGAGTTGGTTGGATATTGGTCTAGTTGTCTTCAGGAGTGGACGGCCGTGTTTTCTCGATGTCGAGCAGACTTCAGAGAAGAAAAGGTCCTGCTACAGGTTTTGGGGAGTTCCTGCCTTTCAAGTAGACTAATTTCTGCAATACGGAGTCAAGAGGACGACTGCAATTGCTGCTCTACATTTATGAAGCCAGCGCGTCGAATTGCCAAATTGACTTGCAAGTATTTGAATTGCCTCACTGTTCCCCCACTTCTTGCAGTGTAAGATTCTATCTTTTTATGTAAATAGGAGATACCATTCTGCATTTACCTATGTTAGTAAGCTTGTAAATAAACCTTTGTTGTGTTAGTGTTTCTTTCTATATTCGTATCCCCAGTTTCAACTGTTGGTATTGAAATTTTTTTTTTTTATTTCATATCAAACCTGAAGCGGACCTCTCTCAGAGGCCGTAACAATTCATATTGCAGGTTAAGGAATTTAGTAATATTATATAATGTGTCAGCTTTACTTACTGGTTCCCAGAGCGATGAACAAATTGTTTTGAATTCATCATATTTAGTTAATTTGCTGAAACTAACAGAATCCCAAGTTTTATGTGCATCACTGTGTTCTGAACTAACGAGAAGCAAGGCTTCATTAATCTTAGCTCTTTCATCAGTTATTCCCCTTGAATATATCTGCATCAGCTAACCAATGATTCATTGTATAGGATTCTAACCTATTTTTGTCAGGATTTGAATTTTCAACTTGTCCACAGAAACGTGTGGCCTGTGTTATAACAGCTGCCTGATTCATTCTTCTATATCTAAATGTGTTAGTACTATTAGTATTATTACTATTATTATTAGTAGTAGTATTATTAGCACTGTTATGGGTATCGGTAGTTATGTTATTAGGGTTAGTATTTCTCTGAGTCACTAAGGTTTGTGAAATTGGTACTGGGATTCGGCTGCATCTGTCTGGTGTTGGTGTTAAATTGTATGGGCTATTTCTGACAGTGTCGAGTAATTCGTTAAGGGATCTCTGCATTTCACCATCAAAAAATTATTCGCATGTGCTACTCATTATTACACAATAGCCAAAAAAAATCATCTCTGAAATTGGGCACAACACTATCACAGAAATTATTCAAATAAAATGATACACAAACATCCACTATCAATATGCAAAAATCATATATCACCAACTAAGTGTCAAGTAAAAAAAAATTATTATAAGAATTTTTATCTACAGTACAGTCCCCAATTATGTGAGAATTTGGTTGATCCATGGCTTCGCAGAATTGGAAATTCGCAGATTTTGAAACACACACTGTCAGAAATAGCCCATACAATTTAAGACCAACACCAGACAGATGCAGCCGAATCTCAGTACCAATTTCATTGCTGAACATGAAGTAAGAATTTTTTTTTCTTGATTAACTTGTTTTGACTAACTTTTGGCATTTGATCATTTATTTTTTTCTATTGTTGAAATAGGTTTTGATGAAAATAGCTAGTAATAGTGATTAACAGAGAAGCAGATGTGTTGGAGAGAGAGAGAGAGAGAGAAGTTGCTCCTTCCTTCGTCTTTAACTTAAGGGCAAGCTTTTTAATTTTGAGAAAAAAGGTCTTCCTCTTCGGCTTCTAGGCAGGTGCATACATGATGAGGATGATTAGAATACACTTTGCAGATCTGAATAATACGTATGGCGATGATAATACCAATCATTCATACACACTGCGCTATGATGTCACAAATGAAAAAAAAATGCGTGAGGCAGAGCCTTCCGTCTTACCTAATGGCTGAGCAGAAGCCTTCAGAATACACTTCGTAGATCTGAATAATACCTATGGCGATGATGATGATACCAATCATTCAGAGTACACTTTGCAGATCTGAATATAATACGTATGACGATGGTGATGATACTGATCATTTATACACACTGCGCTATTAACATCATAAATGCGTGAGACAGAGCCTTCCGTCTTGGCTAATGGCTGAGCAGGAAATCTTTCTCTCGCTTTCTCCCTTGGAGGAATAATAGTTTTTTTCCTCCAAGCATTCCCCCACCCCTTCTCTCAGATACCAGCGAAACTCCCCCCCCCCCGCCCCCCCCCCCCCCCCCCCCCAAAAAAAAAAAAAATCTGGGAAAGACAATAGATTTGATACATTTTGCAGCGCTTGACTCACAGACTTTGAACGACTCTGCAGATTCAGAAAATTTAATTTTGAGAACTATTTACCGCATAAAAGGGGAGTCGTACAGTCTGATCACGCATAATTCGGGGCCGGACGTATCAACATCTATTAAAAAGAATGAATAAAATCTTTATTCCCTTATTGAGAGACAATTCAACATTTTATATTTTCTTAGAGAGAGAATAAGCAAATTTTTACTCACAATTACAGAAAGAGAATAAAAAAATTAAGTTTCATCACAACTTACGTAGGTTTCTGTTGTCGTTCTTTTATTACTTGAATATCGATAACACTTTCTTCGTAGTTGGCACTCGAATTCAACTGATGTGTTTTTCTCTTGCTTCGTTGTTCGGCAAAGACACGTCCTTGTTGAAAAATTCTTCAGTAAAGTTGATTCCGTAACAGGAATGTTTTTCTTGCATTTGAAATGCACTAATCCGTTTCTAATAGATTGTATAAGAAATCTGTTTTGATGTGTGTTGCTAACTACCAACTCACGGCTTTGTTGTGGCTGCTGCGTTCTTCCACTGTTATGTCTTCGCCGCACACCCGTCACCGATGTTTTGCTGGTTCAGTCCGTTGTTGCTGCTGTTTAACACTTTCGTTCACTGTATTCACGCACGTTGTTCTATCTCTCTCTCTCTCTCTCATTTCTCTATTGTTTGTTCTCTCTCTCTATCATTACATCACTTCTACAGACTAACGAGTCAGGGTGATCTGCATCGTCAGAGATTCCTTCGGGGTTCAAGGCCAAAGTATCTCCACAACATTTTTCTTCTTTAGATGAGGTTGATCTTGCATCTTGTGTGTTGCATGCAATAGCTGGAATTTGTTTTGAGCATGATAGGGAGAGACAATGGTCTATGAAAAGTATCCCAATGCAGTTCCAGTCACTGAAAACGTCTGCTGGGTGTGAGGTGAGATTTTACTAATTTATCATAAAACCTTTTGACTGTAGTCAGCTGACCACTGCTCTTAGGTTTTCAAACACACCTTTCTTGTGGGCCCCCAGATTGGCCAGTCGTCTAGGTAGGTTGTATTCATGATTCCTTGAAGAACTACAGTTACTAATTTTGTCAAATTTCTTAGAGTAATGTTTAACCTACAGGGCATGACTTTGAACCTGTACATATCTTTCCCTATCCGGTGACAGGGACATGCCAGTATGCATCTTCCAGATCTATAATTGTCCAAGTCCCTTATAGAACAATTGAACATATTAGTTATCCAGAAAATTTGGCAATGTGCTGGCTCAATGTTGATAGATCTAGGATCACCCTTCGTTTGGTGGAATCCTTTTTGGGGACACTTAAAGAGACTTGCTTAGTGGCGAATATATACACATTTCTCTATGACTCCCATTAACATGGCCTTTCTGCACTTAATCTTCCAGAGAGGGGTCTGATTTTTGGAAGAACCCCTTTACAAGAGAGGGTGGGGTGAAACCGTTTCCACCCCAGGCTGTTTAAAATTAATGCTGTGTTCTGAAGGGGAAGACTTCTGCTGCCTGTGATGTCATCGACGTCAACCCCCAACCAGACCATTCCTGTTGGTATCCGCCTCTTCCTCTGCCTCTGCCCATGATAGGCATTCCAGATGTTGCTTTTGTTTTTCCTGTAAGAGGGTCTTTGGACCTTATAGAAAAAATGTCTTTGCTGTTTTTGTCCCTTTGTGAGGCATTGTCCCTTCCGACCACCTACCTGTCTTTGAGAAAAATTCTTTTGAGGTGACTGAAGGCTTACCTTTTTAAGCAAGCCTTTTTGGGTTGGGTAAGGGGAAGTTTCAGGTTTTTGTTTCCTCAATTCCCCTTTTTCCCAAAAGAGAGTACCCTGTACAGTTCTGTATTAATGAAGTTACACAGGGAAGTGACTTGTTAGAGCCCTCCAATGTTTCCATTCACACTTTTATGGGCCACTCTAAAAAGTCATAGAATGCTTGCTATAGGGTTCTCATACTTCCAGCAAGGTGGTAGAGGTTATAATACTAAAGAGGTGGAATGTAGTGAAATTCTGCTGAGGCTGTCACCTCTGAGAATCTTCTCATAGGGGTCCTAAATTGTTGCATAGCTATATATAAAGGGAGCTTTTCCCCTTCAGAAGGGAGTTGTAGCATTGTCCATTCCTTGTTGGATGCTCCCAAAACTGGGATGACTGTGGCAAATGGTTTTAATTCTGCCATTGTCTCTGATCATTTAATCACTACAACATTTTGAAAATCTGCCTTTACAAGATTAATCATATTGAAAATGAAAGGCCAGAAGTCTAGGGCTACTTGTTGAGCAACTTTGGTCCTGGTAAAGGGTGTCTTCTACAGCTTTTAATGTTATAGACACAGATAAGAAATAAAATTTCTGTTAGTGATCTCACATGTACAGCTTTGATCATAGTTTTTCTCTCATTAAATACATATTTACTATAGGGAGAGAAAATGTATAATGAGGCATCTAACCAAGGGTTATTAGTAGTACCATCAGGGATGAGTATTGAAGCCCCTGTCATGTTTTGATTTGAAGTTTTGTATTCAGAACTGTCCATTTAGTGGTTTCTAGTCGGAATTCCAACATTAGACCTTATTTGGGCAGCATTTGCATCCCATCTCACTTTTGGGTTACAGGATGCAGTACTTTTACACTTTTGGAGTGTACTTGACTGACCTAAATTCCATTTAGGAATCATGCATCATGTCCCTTATATATTGCAGTTCTGTGGCAAGGGCATTTTTTTTATGTTGTCATAATTTCCTTACAGTATTGATCAAATGCCTACAACTATGTATCCCTATTGGGAAAGCTTGCTTCATTTTGACTGAGTTTCTACAACTGAATTGTAACTGTCAGGTAACGAAACGGCAGAAGTCTTGGGTAAGTTACAATAACCTTCTGAAAATATAGTAATTTCAGTTGGAGTTAGGTGGAGCCTAGTAACCCATTTGGGAGAAAGGTTGTCTCCAGCATTGATGGCTGCAAGGAGGATAGAATTCCTTCTAGAAGGTTTCTCCCATAGCTAAATGAAATTTTTGTCCCTGACCCATCTGAGTTCAGCAGGGCCATTTCAGCAGCAATATCCACTGCATATTCCATAGTAAGAATGTCACCGCCTTGTAAAGATTCCACTACTTCCTCCGTGGGGTTAATCTGTGAGGTACTGGGGACTAATGTTACTGTGTTTTGGCTTAATAATCACAATTTTTGAAAGTAAATTGTATTTTTCCTAAGTATACAAACGTGAGGTCCTTTATAATAGGAATTACTTATGGCAAAGCTGGAACACAGCTGTTAAAATTCTTGAACCCACCTGCCTGAATGTAAACATTACCAATTTGCCTTTTGGCCCAGGTATCAGATTGAGTGGTGGTATGAGGTGGGCAATTGGTGTAAAGGGCCTTAGGTTTGTATAGTTAGGAAAAATACAATTTACTTTCAAAAATTGTGATTTGGTCCTACACAATGTAAAACCCTCAGTCCTTTACAATAGGAAGACTCACTGGTTGGAGGGAGGAGTATGAGAAGTCTAAAACGGACTGGAGTTCAGCACACCTGGACTACTTCTGGTCGAAAGAGCGAGGAGTGCCCTGCCTCTGACACATTGATCGGAGTATAAGAACTGCAAGATCAAAAGTCAGACCTCTGGGCCTTTTTGAAATGAATGAGGAATCATAACTCATTCGTAATGTCAGTGAAGAATATAAAGAGTTGGAGGCATTAAGCCAAAGATACAAAATGTTACTACCTTATTGCCCGTGTCTCCTTCCTCCCCTTGCTAGAGGAAGGAGCAGGATTGCTTGTATGATTCTGATGAGAAAAATAGTAAAAGGAAACTGTAGGCTTACCACACCAAATGCCCGACCAGCAAGTGTAAGTTCGAGTCCTATTCTCAACTCAAAAGTAAGAGAAATAGAATAACGAGGAGGGGGAAGGAGGAGAGACCAGCCATTCTCACATCCTTCTTAGGGCTAGAACTGCACACCATAGGTGAGATGCAACTTGTCCTCTTAAAGGAGCCAGGTAGCAAACAGAACTTGTTGAGCATCCACCACAGGTCCAAGGAAAAAGTGTTCCAAGTACCTGCGGGGAACGACCCGAAGGAAGAAAGACAATGTGTTCGTGTTCCTAATGGGACTAGTACATTTATCTTCCAGTCCGACATATTCTTCGGAATGTGATGATAGGACCAAGCCCACTGGCACTGCGCTCTTGGGGAGAGTGTGCAGGCGACGTAGCTATGTGCAGAGAAGAAGCTCATGATCTCACAGAACTAGAGTGAAGCCATGTCCTTAGACACTTCTTTATTGGTGAGTCAGTAGTGGAGAAAGGAAATTGACATCTAATGAAGTGTTGAGTCTCTGCAGGTATAGCAACCCATCAATAGGACAAGGTAATGATTGATCTGGATCAACAAATACAAAGTCCAAGGCATAGGGGATTATGAAGGATCCTAACCCATCAAAACAGATGCTGAATGATTCGACATCGAAGACAGAGTAGTGACCTGAAACCAAGCCTTTTGAAGGGTGATGTTGAAGATGATCCATGCAACATGTCTATCCTCTTCACCAATGCCAGAGATGGGATGCAGTCTTTAAAAACAAAAACTCTGTCTTTTGATTCTCGTACAGGCTCGCATGTCCTAAAAAAAAGAGTCAAATGCCGTCCAGAGGCCTGAGGTCCCTGGGATGGGAAGACAGAGAAAAGTTTCTCATCAGTAGCAGAATGTCAACTGAGGAGAAACAATACTAAATACGTGAAAAACTAGAGCAAGTGTGTACCCACGCCTTTCACAGTTGAATCGGAAAGAAGTTAACCTTCGCGATTCTGACAGAAAGTCCTGTCAATGGTGCCATCCAGAGAGGACGGTTCTGATCCCTGAAATTTATAGAGGACTGAAAGAGAATTTCAGCTATTTTGTTGCTGTCAGGCAAAAAAGCTGTACCTGCAACAAAGCTGGAAGTCTTTAGCCGTTTAAAACACAGGAATGTACTGCCTGCACGAACCTCTTTTTAACACTGTAAAGGTTGGTTCAGGGAGGAGCTCTTGTCTTTACCCTGGGCAGGCAAAGTCTTCCAACATTCATTCTAATTCTGGGTGAGCAACTAGTAGTTTAATACTTCACAAATTAGAAAAATGTGTGGTAAACAGAAAGATGATAACAAGTCTAATGAGAAATATCTCTGTCTGGTGATTCTCGCAATTGCAAATGTGGGTCTTGAGAAAACAACCATACACGAGAATTCAGAGCACACCAGAGAATTAGTAGTTAACCCTCAATAGAGGAGAAACAATACCAAGACAAAGAATATCTCAGTGAGAAGGCAGTAGTCTGTCCCTCACTGACTTTGTATGCCAAGTTGCCTGGTGGTATATTCTGTATTGGAATGTGTTTGGCTTATAGAGCTATGAGTGCCCTACAGATACACTCGACCACCTGCATGTTAACCGAGACAAGAGGGAAAGAAACCCTCTTGTTCGATGATAATGCCAATGCTGGTGTTGTTGCCAAACAATACTTCTATAGTAGAGTCCACCTAGCTTTGCAGCTAAGCCCTGCCCCCACTGCACGACTGTGATCGGCTAGCTCTCAAAGGGGGAATGTCGTCACACTAGTTAACAGTCCAAATGATTACCAGTATGGTGATGTTGTGTTTCGTGCATGAATCACGACACCATAGATTTGAGTTCCCTGAATTGTGAAATATGCAGTTGATATCTCCAGTAAAAGATATATAAAGTTATATATCATTATGAAGATCTTGGATCATTTTGTTTGTACACCTTTTATTTTCATCATATGCAGCCTAAATACACACACATCCTGCTTTTTTTCTTTTAAATTGGTGTTGGCCTGCATAAGCGATCCAACATAGACCACATTAATTGAAATGAAGCATAACCTTTGGCTATGCTGTCAGTTCCGATGTTAGAGTATTAATTTATAATAATCCTGCATGTCAAATGTTAATATCATTGAGAGATTAAGCCTACAGATCAATTTCTTATATTTTGGGGCAATAACAGGACAGGCCTGCTTGTCATTTCATTACAGTGTTCCCCGTATTCACGGAGATGTGTACCAGACACCCCCGTGAATAGTTAAAACCCACGAATAGTTAGAACCACCACTAAAAATGCTTATAACTGCCTATCTTGAAAGTTCAGATACCAAACGTATACCTTTAATAACATCCTACTTCAAATATACCTAAAATTACTAACCTATTTCTGTATTAATCTTTGAGATTATATTATTAATATCATTTCAAAGTCATCTTAAACATTTTACCATTAAAGATATATACCTACAGCCAATAATACAGAGAGAGAGAGAGAGAGAGAGAGAGAGAGAGAGAGAGAGAGAGAGAGAGAGAGAGAGAGAGAGCAGTGAATGGCGACATCATATATCTGACCATCAAGAGTGAAATTATGAATTATTTCTGAGACAGAGAGAATAATAGTGAGAGAGAGAGAGAATAACTCCTAAACTCCGACTCCTTCCCCTCCGCCAATACTCCTGCCAATACCTATATCAAACTGTCATTTACTCCCCGCCCACCTTCCTCCACGTGGATAAAAAGACTGGTAATCGCTATTTTTAATTAATCTTATTAATATTTGAAAATTAGTTATAAGGTAAATCATTTATTTATACTACAAAACAAATAAACATACAAGTAAGAGAGAGAGAGAGAGATATGTTATTGTTACTGTTTAATCTCATTAAACTTAAAGGTGGGTACACACGTGCGAACCGAACCTTGTATTGTAACCGATTCTTGTAACAAAAACGCAAGTGTGGACGGTTCCTCGAACCCGAACCCCGAACCCGCAAGGTTCGAGGCTCCGTTCGCCCTCCGTCCCGACAATTGTCGGTTTTTGGGCCCCGAATCAAAGGGAGGTCTCTTTGAACGTTACGCCATGTGTGGACGGGACCTGTATTACACGCGTAACAACAGAGGTTGCTGAACTTGTTAACACCGACTATGAACAAGGCCGTCCTTAGTAGGGTCCCTTGTTTTGGTTAGTCAGTACGTACATGTCTACCATGGCTGATTGAAGTGACGAAGAGGTCCTTCAATTTATTAGTTATTACGAAGAACAGACTTTACTGTGGCCAGAAACTTCTTGGAATCTCATGTCAGCGAGTAATTCCCGACCACTGTATTCTACCCTTCTAGTATATAACCTTGATTGCAACCATCTTCTTTTATTTCTCTTCATCTTCGTTAAATAATGTATATAAATATACGCGGCAGCTGCTACTTGCATGGTGGCCATCGTCGGTAAACAACCCGGACAGAGACAGACTGATGATCGCAGTGGATTGAAATGAAGTTACGTGCTTAACGTGGTTACGGTTCGTCCTCAACATTTTGGCACCTTGTAACCATATATGCGTAACTCAGTTACACATACAAGGTTCGGCTCTCACGTGTGTACCCACCTTAATATTATTTGTAAACTAGTACTGTATATTATTATTTTACCATAAAATGTAGTAATGTCCTTAAAGATACACTTATACATACATTTCCAGCCCAAACAGAGGGCGAGAGTTACACTAGGACATACTATCTCGTGTGGTGAGAGAGAAAGAGAAGCGAGAGAGACGAGAGAGAGAGAGAGAGAGAGGAGGGGGGGCCGGGGAAGGGTTATCCTTATGTAAAAGTCTGAAATGGATAGATTAGTATTGTACTTATATAAAATACTATCACATATAAATTTTGAAATTAGTTATATTACTATTAATATTATTATGCAAAATATTAATAAACATACACATGTATCATAGAAATTCTCTCATCTCAGTAAGAGAGAGAGAGAGAGAGAGAGAGAATTTAGTGATCCTTTTAGGGCAACACACATTCCCCCTCCTGACACTTGATAAATTTGACAGTTGTTTGACCCCAACCATCTCAGCTTGCTACTGGAGTTCAAAGAGAAAGATGTATGGTAAAATGCATTTTCTTTCATTCTTACATAATTTTTTTTATTTATAAATTAAAATCTTGCTAATTCACTTTAGTATTTTCTTTAATAAATTTATATTATTACTGTTTACATTAATATTAATATTTGAAAATCAGTAAATCATTTATCATCCAAAAAATGTACATCTCTGTAAGAGAAGAGAAGAGACAGACAGACAGACAGACAGACAGACAGAGAGAGAGAGAGAGAGAGAGAGAGAGATTGATTTTCATAGTATTTGTAAAATACTTTCACATATGATCTTTGTAATTACAGTTATTATTTATTATTATTATTATTATTATTATTATTATTATTATTATTATCATATGGAAATATTAATAAAGGGATTTTGACAAAGGAAAAATCTATTTCTGGGCAGTGACCTGTGTCGCCCAGTGAAATATTCCTATAGCACTCATTTCTAAGGTATAAATATTGCTAAATATACAAGAGAAAAAGCTACATTGGATTATACCGGAATAAATCTGGTTGCTCACCCCTATATAGGGTGTCGGTATAAAAACTGGGGCGAGTGAAACACTACCAGAGGTCCCCTGCCATTTATTCTCTTCCTTTGTCAATTTCCCCCGTTCCAAAGAGGAGCCATACCAAAGCCATCTACTGCCCGCTACTGCTACAACTAGCGCCTCGATCGTCATTTCTGAAAATAGCACCCAAGCTTGGGCCTACTGGGTGAGGACATCAGGGGTGGGTTCACTGGGCAACACAGGTCATTGCCCAGAAATAGATTTTTCCTTTGTCAAAATCCCTTTTCTGGGCCTAACCTGTGTCACTCCATGAAATAGTAACAGAGAATAGAAAGCACAAGCTTGGACAAAACACCTGCAAGGCTACTGGAAGGGAGAAATTAGACTATTAAAATAATTCAACCTTCTTTAAAGAAGTTATTTACATCTTACAATAAAGCTTTAACAATTATCTTAAATCTAGGTCCTTATACTATGAAGTATATACAAATACCAAAACCAATTTACAGTAAGAACAGGGTGATTACTACACCAAAATATAAGATATTACTACATCAAGTAATATAAAATATTTTCCCCGTATGGGAATAATAAATAAATATGCATAGTAATAGAACGGTGCAAGTGTACAATCCAAGACAAAATACCGAGGTGAAGGCTAAGGGCTATAAGCGAGGCAGGTAGGAGAGAAAGAGCTTAAGAGAAGGCAGATCTATTAAGACTGGATATTTTAATATGACTAGGCTGTGTCAGGGGAAACAATATTCCCTGCTGCCACTGCTGAATATTTAAGGGCCTCTAAGGATTTAAGGTATTGTCGTTTAAATACTTTCGGTGACTTCCATCCCGTATACTTTCTAAGGTCATCAAAGTTCATATGGTGGAAGTAATTAATTGAGGTAGCTACAGCTCGGACATCATGTACATGGGGTACTGATTTCGGGTTAGCCTGTTTAATTTCGGGTTAGCCTGTTTGTTGTCTAATTGCTCTTAATGAGATTGTTCCACCATTCTCTCTAATGAATAAAGGACCTGAGGTTTTATTGGAAGTTCTGTTCAAAAATGATATCAGTGTCTTGACTGGACAAAGGGATAGGTCTTGTGGAAGTGGAACAATCTTCCACGGAGACCATCTGCTCTGAGGATCTTCGTTTTTGGCCAATAATTTTCGATCTGGTAATAACAGAACTTCTCCAGATGGGAGGAAGTCAATATGATTTGGTTCTCTAGCAAGAGCCGATAATTCTGATATTCTGGCTCCTGAAGCTAGGCTTACAAGGAATAACGTCTTCCTAAGAAGGGTTGTATAAGGACACGATTCATTGTTGGTGTCTGAAGCTAGTTTAAGTACGTCATTCAGAAACCAGGAGACTGTATGAGGTCTGTCTGCTGGTCTTAATCTAGTGCAAGCCCTTGGAATCTATGAAAAATACGAATCTGTTAAATTAATGTTAAACCCAAACTGGAAAATTTTTCTTAATGCAGATTTGGTTGTGGTAATAGTACTAGCAGCTAGGCCCTTCTCAAACAGGGTCCTAAAGAAAGTAACAGCTAGATTCGTATTCATCGTCTTTACCTTTGAGTCTTTCAAGAAAGAGGCTAGTTTCTTTACTGCAGAATCATGCTGTCTAAGCGTAGATTCTCATTTGTCCGATTCTACAAACCGGGTGTTAATAGGATCCATGTTGACATCTTTTTGTGCCGCAAATTTCATGAAGTCCATAAAGTTAGGGCATTCTGAATCCATGAGGAAGTGTACACAGTCCTCATTTGTACTAGTTGTGTTAGCCTCGGGTTGGGGATCCGTTTGGGACGGAGTCCCAGTTCCCTGAGTAAAGGGTGCCACTTGGTCTTGGGCCAGTTGGGAGCTACCAGAGCAATCCGTCCTTTGAAGGATCTGAGTTTGTCCAGGACTTTCATTAGTAGATTTATTGGAGGAAATAGATTAATCTTCTTCCAATTGTTCCAATCTATGGACATGGCCTCCGTGGCCTGGGCCATGGGGTCCAGATTGGGAGCCACATAGTCTTTTAACTTGTGGTTGGATTCTGTGGCGAACAAGTCCACTTGAAGACCCGGGCACTGCTGACTGATCCATTTGAATGACCTGTTGTCTAAGGACCATTCCGACTCTAGCCGAGTTGTCCTTGACAGTGCATCTGCCACTATGTTCCTTACTCCTGCCAGGTGAGTTGCTGACAGGTGCTATTGGTTCTTTGCTGCCAATGTAAAGATTGCTATCATGACACGGTTTATGTGGCTTGATTTGGAACCTCCTCTGTTTATGCAGTGGACTATTACTGCGCTGTCTAATACTAACCTGATGTGGATTCTCTTTGCCGGAGAGTTTCCTCAGGGTTAGAAATACTGCCATGGCTTCCAAAACTTTGATATGAAGCTGGCGGAGTGTTATTGACCAAGTTCCTGGAACCTTTTTGTATTGGGAGTATCCTCCCCAACCACTTAGTGAGGCATCCATGTGGACCACTAAGCTTGGTGGAGGGAACTGTAATGGTATTGATTTTACCATATTCTTGACTTCTGTCCATGGACGGAGTCTCTTTCGTGGTATTGACGGGATGCGGGAAATTTTGTCTCGTAATTTCCTGTTCGCTCTGGTCCGCCAAACCCGGTTTATGTCTTTGAGTTTGGCCTTTAGCAGAACATCTGTTACTGAGGCGAATTGGGGCGAGCCTAAGACTCTTTCTTGGTTCCTCCGGGACGTTTGTTTGCTTCTGAGGAAGTGCTTCGTAGTGCTTGCTATTTCCCTTCGTTTCGCCGGTGGGATTGACAGTTTGTGTGAATTGAGATCCCATTGTATTCCTAACCACTGAAACCGTGATGCCGGAGTGAGTCAGGATTTCTTGTAGTTTATCTGGAAACCTAGGTATTCCAGAAATTTTAGTACTTTTTGAGTTGCCATGAGACATTCTTTGTCGTTTTTGGCCCAGATAAGCCAGTCGTCTAGGTAGGCTACTAGCATTATTCCCTGAGCTCTCGGTTCTTGCACCACTTTCTGCTAACTTTGTAAATATTCTGGGCGCTATGTTGAGCCCGAACAGCATTACTTTGAAGGCGTAAGCCTGCTTGCCTAATCTGAAGCCTAGGAAGGGGTGGAAGTGCCTTGCTACCGGAACATGATAGCAGGCATCTGTAAGATCTATAGAGGTGGTGACGGCCCCACGGGGAAGTAAGGTCCATACCTGGGAAACGGTTAGCATGTGGAACTTGTTGCATTGAATGTAAGAGTTCAGATGAGACAAGTCTAATATTATTCTTTGCTTGTTTGAGTCTTTCTTTGGAACGCTGAAATTTTAAGTACAGTAGTACCTCGAGATATGAAAGGCTCAACTTATGAAAAACTCGAGATACGAAAGCCAATATGAAAAATTTAACGGCTCTACATACGAAAAGTTTTCAACATACGAAAGGTTTCTGAAAGTCCGAGATTCGCCCGGATAACAATTTTGAAAATCGCGCCACGCGCCGCCATCTTAGTACTAGTAGACTCGCCACCATCCTCCTGCTCTCCCATTGGTTCCTGATGCTAGTCGCGGCTATGAAATCCTTCTCTCCTATTGGCCAGCGTCCCTCCCATCATGCATCTACTATGTACACGTGGTGGGGTGCTTCGGCCACTTGGTACCAGCATTGTTATAGTACACACGCGGTATTCGTTTTCGGGATCGTCAATGTGTACGTTATTTTAAAAAAAAAAAGTGACCAAGATCTCTCACATGGGATAAGTGATCACAGTCTCTCTCATGGGATAACTGGAAACTTTGCAAGGTTGGTAGAATATCCACTCCCTGCTGAACAGAGGGTGTAGACCAATCATTTACAACATGCATACCAGTACATATAATCAAGGCACTTCAGTTTATGTTGAAGGTCAGCAGCCGAACATTCAGTACCCCAATCAGTTGCAGAGAGAGCATTTGGTTGAACAGGGTTTTGATGGACACCAGGGGCAACAGAGTCATGAGGTGCAAAAAAAAGAACCAAGTGATAAAAAACAGAAAGTTGAAATTCTGTAAAAAAAAAAAAAAAAAAAAAAAAAAAAAAAAAAAACCTACATATAAAGTAAAAAAAAAAGTAAAAAAAAAGTTAAAAATCAAACAAAGAAAAAAACGGCAGAAATTAAAGCCGCTTTTCATAAAGTGCAATCATTTGTAGAAGACACCCCCCAAAAAGGCTCACACAGGAACATTGTGTACGTATATTTTTTAAAGTGTACGTACGTACGTACGTACATATGTACAAAAGAAAAAAAAAGGCAGAAATTAAAGCCGCTTTTCATAAAGTGCAATCATTTGTAGAAGACACCCCCCGAAAAGGCTCACACAGGAACATTGTGAAAAGTAGGCAGAAGCAATCTTCCTTGGATAGTTACGTATGTACGTAGCCTCACTCGAAAGGTAAGCTTCCACATTTTACGTACAGTATATTTCTTGTTACCATGTACACTAATATACACTTTATTTACAGTTATATTTTGCATTTTTTTATTAATTTAGGTATTGAATGGTCCAAATTGTTGAAGTATTTCATTGTTTATAGGTCAATTTAGCTTTATTATGAAATTTACTGGGGTGTTTTTGGAGGGCTTGGAACGGATTAGCCATTTTACATGTAAAATGTGGTCCAAGATACGAAAACCTCATGATACGAAAGGTGCCTCGGAACGGATTAACTTCATATCTCGAGGTACTACTGTATTTGGTTTTTGTAACTACCTTCTTTTGAAGAAGGTCTTGGGCATAATTTACCAGATCCGTTGTAGGATGTTGACAAAAGTTGGTTGATGGAGGAGGCCCTTTCTTCCAACTCCATCCCAGTCCTTTCGCTACTATGCTGTGCGCCCAATTTCTGAAATTCCAGCGGTTCTTGAATAGGCACAGCCTCCCTCCTACCTGAGGAGTCTCACTGTGCTGAGGGTCGGCTACCCCAGCTTCCTCTGAAGCCTCTTCCTCTGCCATATGCTCTTCCGCCGGCTCTGTGGAAAGCTCCTCTGGCTCAGCTACCTCTTGCAAACTTGTTGTAGCCATGAAAGACCCCTTGGTTTTCATAGGAAGCATTAAAGGCCGGAGAAGGGGTAAAATTGGCCGAGCTTTGAGGCTGCTGAGAGGGTTGGCTCTGCAGCAGCATGTACTGTTGTTGAGGCTGGGCTTTCGAAGTGGACGGCTGGTTCAGCTGGCCTACTGGGACCTCCTGGACCACTGCCTGAGGTTGGTTCGTTTGGAAAGGTTGGAACCTCCTTGCCCTCTTCTTTCCCCTAGGCTGGGCTGCAGAAGAATCAAATCTTCTTTTTGGAAACAAGCCCCAGCGAACTCGCAAGCTCTGGTTAACCCTGGCTGATTCGCTCAAGACGTCATTAATCAATGTTTCTGGAAACAGGTTAGCCCCCCAGATTGGCGCCTTGATAAGTCTGTTTGGCTCATGATGAATTGAAGCATCAGCCAAGACGTGCTTCCTGCAGTTTCTTCTGGCTACAGCGAAGTCATATACGTCACACTGTAAGGTGTGAAGTAATGACTTCGTCAGAATCTTGAATAAGGATTCGTCCGTGTATACTAGGGTTGTCATTTCTGCCATAGTGGCGGAATTGATGGACCTACACAAGCGACATCTGGCTTCATACTCAGCTTTAACAAGCGCTCCTGAGAGTCTGGGCAAGCGCTCGCTAGAAAGAGTGTTGTCGCACAATCCTGGCTCAACTTTTCTACCGAAAAAGTTGCCGGGGCATCCAACCAACTCTCTGTTCCTCCCGGGAGGAGCACGGATGGCAAATCTGTCTCTTTGATTTGAGGCATGAGTTTGTCCTCTGCTGCAGCCTGGAGTGTCAGTTCAACTATCTTTGACGTACACGGGATGGGAGTGTCATCCGGGACCACAAACATGGTGAAGGGGCTCTTGTGGCGAGTCAACTTAGTGTTCATACACTCCCATTCGGTTAGAGTACGAACCCATGCTGATTGAGCCTGGTCTCTGGGGAAGATGACCGTCTCCTTCGGTAATTTGTCTTCCTGTATCAATGCCTCCTCCATCAGGCGTCCATAACCTGAAAAAGGAAACTGGAGGCCCGGCAGGTAGAATTCAAAATCTTCTACTGGCCAGATTCTACACCCCTCTATTGTTAGTCTGCCCTATGAAAATGGGGCATGGGCAGCTAGCCTCCAAGGGTTGTTATTCTTGAAGGGTGGCAGTTTTGAGGCGTCCGGTACAGCCAGAGGTTGTTGAGGATGTCCTGACTGGAGGACTCCCTGCATCAGTGACTCCTGATTTTCCATTCTTTGTGCCAAAGATTGGATCGACTGGCCTGATGTCTCCAGACTCGAAACCAGCTGGGCTGATATCTCCTGGAACTTGGATTGAACCAGGTTCCCCATCTCTAGCATCAGCATGCTGGAAAAAGCAGCCGGGTCAAAACCTGCTTCTTGAGGTCTAGGTTTTGCCAGTCTCGTCCTTGATCCCTGCCTAGGTGTGGCAGCTTTTGCCACGTCCGCCATCAGTTTGGGGGCTGATGACGAACTGGAACAGCTTTCCCTAAGGGACTTCGGTTTGGAAGGCTTAGGAAGGGGCTTGGCAATAGTCCTACGGGTGTCTGACTTGGTTTTAATCTTAGGGATTACCGACCCCGACTTGCACCCAGAAGTCGCAGGCCTCTTGGTAAATCCCTGAAACGAAGCAGAAGAGGAATGAGACGGACTAAAGGACAGTGCTTTAGCCCGTGTACCAACTGCCTCACTTACTCCCTTACCTTCATCCTGGGTGTCGGTTATCATGGGCTCGAGGTCCAGGTTGATTGCAGCAACCTCCTCGACTACCTCATCCCCCAAATCCTCCAGGTCTTCCACCAGTATGGCTTGAGTCTCTTCGCGGATCCCGGCGATGATTGGGGCCGCCAGATCCGCCGATACGGCTGCCGACATCTTAGCATTGGGGTAGATGAGAGAGCACAAATCCTCAGAAAGCATGTAGGGCTTCTTGCCCTTGGCGTTGCGCCCAAAACCTCCTACCCAGATCTTGAGGGTGGCGAGAGCTGAGTCCTTGATGGCCTGCGGGTTCTGGAAGAGATATTTACTTTTCAACTCTAACCTTAAAATAACTTATGACTATCTG
>NC_061100.1:58230390-58250390 GCF_015104395.2 Macrobrachium nipponense
TTTTATGATAAAACTATTCAAAAACACTTAGTGGGGTTTTCTTCAGTTTCAACTAACAAATAGGCAGTTTTAAGCGATTTTATAAGGGTTTCAACTATTCGCAGATTTTAGCTATTCACAGGGATCTGGTACGCATCCCCCACGAATATGGGGGGGAACACTGTTTATTAACTTAGTGTAACTATCCCCCAATTTCTTCACTCGGTCCTAACGCAATGTAGAGTTAACATTGTAACGTGATTGGTTGAATACATGTCCATCAGTCTGTCCCCTCCAAAATCGCCCCACCATTTCCCTCAGTTAGGAGTTGATCTCTGAACCGAAAGCTCCCCTATAACAGTGTGCATGTGTGATAGTAGTAGTACCTCGAGATACAAAATTCATCCGTTCCGAGGCGCCCTTTGTATCATGAGGTTTTCGTATCTTGGACCACATTTTACATGTAAAATGGCTAATCCGTTCCAAGCCCTCCAAAAACACCCCAGTAAATTTCATAATAAAGCTAAATTGACCTATAAACAATGAAATACTACAACAATTTGGACCATTCAATACCTAAATTAATAACAAAATAACCTGTATATAAAGTGTATATTAGTGTACATGGTAACAAGAAATATATACTGTACATAAAATGTGGAAGCTTACCTTTCGAGTGAGGCTATCTCCGAAAGTGGCGGCAGAGGAGGAGGACAAACGGCAGATAACCTACGTACGTACGTACACTTAACTACGAAAACACATAAAACATTTAAGGAAAACTAAAACTAAAATTTACGAAACACATTAACAAAACTGTAACACTTAACTTTACAAAAAACTAAAAATTAAATTTTTTTTTTCTTTTTTTGATTTAAACTTTTTTTTTTTTTTTACTATTACGTAGGTTTTTTTTTTTTTTTTTTTTTATAGAATTTCAACTTCATCACCACTTTCAACGTTCTGCTTATCACTTGGTTCTTCCTTTCTGCTTTCAACTTTCTTTTTTTCATCACTTGGTTCTTCCTTTTTGCTTTCAACTTTCTGTTTTTTATCACTTGTTTCTTCCTTTTTGCTTACTCCTGCTAATGCTGAAGGCCTCTTTAAAAAATAACGATCCAAGGAAGATTGCTTCTGCCTACTTTTCACAATGTTCCTGAAATGACTCAGGCAAATGTCATCGAACTGCGCAAGCATACGACCTGTGTGAGCCTTTTCGGGGTGTCTTTTTTCGATAAACGATTGCACTTTATGAAAAGTGGCTAGAACATCCTTAATTTCTGCCGTTGTCATAGGGTCCTCCTCCTCTTCCTCGCCACTGCTAGAGAACTCTTGAACGACGTTATGTTGCATGGCCTCCAACTCCTTCAGGTCATCCGTCGTAAGCTCCTCTTGGTGCTCCTCGAGAAGGTCGTTGATGTCGTCCTCGTCGACGACCAGCCCCATGGACTTGCCGAGTGCAACGATCTCGTCAAGATCTGGTTGGGAAACAGTTTTGGGATCGCCAACTGTTTCGGACTCTGCAGCACCAGCTTCGCCCACGTTGAATCCCTCGAAGTCTCGGGCGGATACGGCATCAGGCCAGAGTTTCCTCCACGAGGAATTCAAGGTTCGCCTCGAAACCTCTTGCCAAACTTGGTCGATGAGTCGGATACAAATGACGATGTCGAAATGCTCCTTCCAAAATTGATGCAAGGTGAGGTTTTTGGTATTGGTGATGTCGAAACATCTCTTGAAAAGATGTTTCGTGTACAGCTTCTTAAAGTTCGCTATCACTTGGTGGTCCATGGGCTGGAGGAGAGGGTTGGTGTTGGGTGGAAGAAAAAGAATCTTAACGAAGGAATACTCCGCTAGGATATCTTCCTCGAGGCCAGGAGGGTGGGGAGGGGCATTGTCCAACACCAGCAGACATTTCAGGGGTGAACAAAAGCCTCATTACCCAGGCTTTTGCATTAGCCCTCCACATCACTGGAAGCTTCTCCTTTAGCACTTTGTGGGCCTTGAAGGCTCGAGGAGTCTCGGAATGATACACCAGTAGGGGCTTCACCTTGCAATCCCCACTGGTGTTGGAACAAAGTGCGAGCGTAAGCCTGTCTTTCATAGGCTTATGCCCGGGTAGCTTCTTCTCTTCCTCCGTGATGTACGTCCGACGAGGCATTTTTTTTCCAAAAAAGGCCAGTCTCATCACAGTTGAAAACCTGCTGAGAACTGTAGCCTTCCTTGGTCATCATCTCGTTGAAAGTTTTCTTAAATGCTTCGGCCGCTTTTGTGTCCGAACTGGCAGCCTCCCCATGACGCACTACCGAATGGATGCCAGTCTGTTTACGGAATTTCTCGAACCAGCCATGCAAAGCCTTGAACTCTGGGGTTGGCATTGAAGTCCCTTGCCCTCCGTCGTCTTCCGCCTGCGCAATCAAATCGCCGAAAATAGCGCTGGCCTTGTGGGTGATTGCCGTCTCCGTTACCGTGTCGCCAGCGATTTCTTTGTCTTTTATCCAGACGAGGAGCAGCCGTTCCATCTCGTCGTGCACATGGCTCCTCTTGCTGGACAAAATAGTGATGCCCTTCGACGGTGTAGCTGCTTTGATGGCATCCTTCTGTTTAAGGATGGTGCCTATTGTCGACGGATTACGGCCGTATTCCTTTGCGATCACATTCAATCGCATACCAGCTTTGTACTTCTTGATGATCTCCATCTTTGTCTCCAAAGAGAGCATGCGCTTCTTTCCGTGAATTTCAACTTTCTTGGGACCCATGACTACGTTATCTTGTACGTAATTTACGTATAAGTTACACAATAAAGTTTTTGCACAACATGATAATGCGTACTGCAACGAAATCACTAACGAATTTACGTTATTAAACGAAATCGTTGGACCGAACGAATGCCGCGTGCGTACGATAAAGATGCTGGTACGAAGAGGCCGTGGTAGGCCCGCCACCACGTACGTATAAGATGCATGATGGGAGGGATGCTGTCCAATAGGAGAGAAGGATCTCATGGCGGTGACTAGCATCAGGAACCAATGGGAGAGCAGGAGGATGGTGGCGAGTCTACTAGTACTAAGATGGCGGCGCACGGCACGAGTTTCAAAATTGTTATCCGGGCGAATCTCGGACTTTCAGAAACCTTTCGTATCTTGAAAACTTTTCGTATGTAGAGCTGTTAAATTTTTCGCATTGGCTTTCGTATCTCGAGTTTTTCGTAAGTTGAGCCTTTCGTATCTCGAGGTACCACTGTAGTAGTAGCAGCTGAAATTTGCCTTTAAAATGCATACCTCTGTCAGTTTATTTACCCTCTATTTGTGCTTGTACTATTTTGTGTTCTTAATGTAATATATAACAGGAAATACCACAATAACATGCTACAACCTTCTCCCAGGTGATTTACTTCACCCATAACCCCGCTTGCCTATCAGTCCCCCTTACCATAGGATAGAGTTCTGGCTATGTTTTACCCCACCCAAAACCCTGCATTCCCATTGTGTCCCCCTTACTGTAGGATAGAATTCTAAGGTAAATTACAGGTTAATTACAGTTGACCACCAAAAATAACATGAAATTCTTGATAAGCAACCAAAATACTATAGAAAAAAGTCAGTTTTCAAAGAAGTACCCAACATGCCACTAATACTTAGATCTACACTTCTAAATCAAATGATAAATTCTTCAAAACAATTTGTGCTTCTACAAATAATCATAAATCGTGGGAAGCGTCGATGTGTGCTGGTGAAAATGCTGGTTTACAGAGTTTCATGCACAATTAAATCATTGTTCTAGTCTAAACTAAAAAATTTTTAACTGGAACTTAAAATTATGCACTTAGCTTTTACCTTAGATGTTTTCATGACCTTGGTAATGAAATCAATAAGCGAAGAACGAAATTCTTGGAGCTCTGGTTTTTTTACCACCAGAAAATGAATGGATTTTTGGTCTTATGTAAACTACATAATGGTGCATATGCGCATAGCTACCATTTCTTCTTGCAGGTTTTGAAGTCAGTAAGCTGGGTTCAGCATCCACTGAGGATAAAAGGAAATGCCCTCTTATCCTGAGTCTATTTATACTCTATCACGTGTTATAATATTTATTATTGCAACACAATACCAGCTAAAAGAGGATTCTTTGACTTTAGTCTGGTCACCATGGAGCGCTGGATAGAGCATGGAAGGGATGAGACAGCAAGTACTCTATCAAAAATGCATGTTACAATTATATTTTTATTAAGAAACCAATTCCAAGTTTTACTTTCCAAATTGCTTGGTTTGGTTGTTTCATTCTTGAGGATTTCATTTAGAGTATAAAAACAATAAAAATTAATTGTATCTTTATTGTGTGCACTCTAATGTAAAAAAAAAATACAGTGATATTGCATACATGTGATGTTTGCTTAAAAACTTTTCTTTTATATTTTGGTTCCTTTGGCTGTTTTAAAATTATTGTGCCATTTTGGATTATTAAGTTTGATTAGGCCTTGGTAGAAATTTAAGATCCCGTACACTGAGCATTAACATTTCTTAAACTCCCTTTTTCTCAAATTTCAGACTTCTTCAGGTAAAGAAAAAGTGTTTGGAAGCTTCAAGGAGTGGAGGACTAATCACAAGAAACAGTGGTGGAGAAGCCCTGGTCTTAAGCTAAAAAATGAAAGGCTCTGGAGGTTTTTCAAGTGCTACTGAAATTTTTGTCAGTCATGACAATTACATATGTATTACATAATTTATCAGATATATGTTAAATAACTGTGTGGCAGGAGATCTTGTACTGTGATTATGTAATTTTTCATATTTCAAATGTCTCAATTTCAGATAATCTGCACTTGAAAATTCTTTACTACTTACTGGTAAAAATTATTAATAGTTTCAGTTTGCACTAGTGACACCTCAACTTATCAGACTGCTGCTTATTTCATTAAAGGATATGCATACTGAGAGAGAGAGAGAGAGAGAGAGAGAGAGAGAGAGAGAGAGAGAGAGAGAGAGAGAGAGAGAGAGAACTGAGGTGTTTACATATGTACATCGAAGTCTAAGCACAGTAACTAGCTGGGCACGAGAGTTGACAGGGGAGGAGAGTAAGAATGGTTTTATGTTGTCTACATTTGAAATTTGGGATTTAAATTTTTTTTTTTACGGTTGTTAGAGATGAAGCATCAACAGTGATCAAATATTATCATGTGCACAGATGTAGAGAGGAGAGATTGGACAGTGAGTAGTAGCCAAAGGTTACAGATGTAGAGAAGAGAGATTGGACAGCGAGAAGTAGCCAAACCAATTTGTGATGTGCACTGCCTGGCGCCATTGCTATGCAATGATTCTTGTGTAAACAATGTCGCAACCCATAAAACTAATGGGAAACCCTGAACTCTTTAAAACGTGTTTTTGTATACGAGACTTACCCAGTAATTATATAGCTATAGTTTCCTGTGTACGGCAGCCTAATTCAAATTTCACGGGTAGCGCTTCGATTGTTCAGTGTAGATATCCAGTGCCGTCCCCCAACGGCACTACTAGGAACAGTTTAGCAAGGCACTTCATTCTGTTTCCAGCCGTGCTTGACTAAACATCGAGTTCTTACAGCAGGTTGTTCGTATTTTCTGGGCACATCACCGGATTTTGGTAGTGTAACCAGCCACCGGAATGCATTTGTAGCATTCGAGCAGGATGAGTCTTGTAATTTGTTTGTTTAATTCAGATTATCATCAAGCTGGATATTTGTATTCTCCAGGAATAGTCCTTGACTGTAACTCCATTCAATTAGGCCTAATACTTTTGCATGTATATTTTACTTACAGGGTTTATGCTGTGTGCAAGTCGTTGGTTAATAATTACCTTTGAAAGTAATTTGTGATGGTTGCATAAATCCCTTAGGATACAGCCTTAGGCTATTAAGGTCACAAGCCACCGGTAAATATAGTTACCTTAAAGTAATTGTGAATGTTAAATTTTGTTTTGTTCACTTTCCTTTGCAGAGACTGAAATTGTGGAGGTTGATAGTATTAAGGAGAGAATAATGTTAAGCCTGGGTCACACATTGGCGACTTCAAACCGCGTATGTTGTAATGGCCGAAATTTTGCTCATCACGATGCCATTACGCTCTCATTACAACCAATTCGCCATAAATCGGCAAAAATCGTAACCAAGTCCCCGGGTTTGACGACTTTGCGCCAGGGATAGTGACTTTGCAAGGCTGCCTTGCATAGTTGCCGTCATTCCTCGACTACTGTCAAAAGTTGCCATGTCATGGCACAACACACAACAATTTCCTAATGACCTCTCAACTTACGGCATTTGATCATGCAAGTTGTAACTAGCAATAGCGAGTTACAGGATTCAGTTCAACATACGCCATGTACTTGGCAAACCCAAAACGTGCGCATTGGGGCTGCGCAGTGAGTCAGAATGTGTCAAGTGCGTCGGCAGCCTATGAATGTAGTTCAAGGGCTTAGTTAATTGCCCACAGCTGCCTCGGTTTTGGATTCAAAATTTTCCGTATTCTTGATATAATTTGAGAACTTCAGATATATCTTAAATATGACACTGAATAAAACTTAAACGAAGATATATTCTGTAATATAAATAAAGATGAAGTTTAACTTTTATTCACGAAATTTACAGTTTTTTAACACGATTTTCTTGAGTGAGTTCATTACAATCAGAGTCAATATATTAGCATGTTCTGAAGTATAAGAAATGAAAAGGCATTTCTATTTTGAGTAAAATATAGCATTAAAGATTTTCAGTAGGTATTCGTGATTTAATTTGAGAACTTCAGATATAGATAAATATGACACTGAATAGTACTTGAAATAAAATATATTTGGTAATTATATAAATAATTTTGAATTTTAAGTTTTATTCAGGGAATTTACAGTGTTTTTCAACATGTTTTCTGAAGCATGAAAATGCATTTTTTATAGTTTTATCAGTATATCATTGATTCCTTCCAATGAATGAAGCCTGAAGGGGAGTTTACATAATCCCGAAGACGACCTCATGTGTCACTGAGTCCTCTTGATTTGCCTCACTCCTGGCAGTAGGATTTTTTAAAATAAAAATTAAGTTGTGCAACACACAAACAGCTAACACCAAGGACTCGATTTATGGGGGTTCTGAAACACTAAATCTATGGGAGATAAATGGAAAATATTGATCTTGCGCGTGCGACTAAGTAAATACCTAATCTCATCTCAACTTGTGCAATGATGTTGTAATGGTTCATTGCGGAAGTCGTCATGGAGTCGATATCAGCTAACTTTTCTTTTTTTTTTGTTGAGCCCAACCCCCACGACTATAGGAGATTGATTGCCAAACCCAGCCTTTACGAAAGTCACATTCTGAAATCGCCAATGTTTGACCCAGGATTTAACGTTTGGCTACGGGGGCTTTGGGAGAGATGGCTTACATTGCCTCGGTGTATGGAAGTATTTAAAAACAGTGTTGAAAATTTTCAGACCATTTTTAGTGACTGGCATGGCATCGCAGAAGGAAGCAAAGGATGTTCTCCTATTTTCTCTTCACCTTTTCAGTAAGGTGCTGAGTTTGGAGAGTCAGAGGGTGCAGTATACCTGGAGCACCCTCCAATCTCAGTGGATGGGTCTTGACTTTATTTCAGTGTAAGTATCAGTGTTTTCTGGTTGTTTTATTTTGGTGCTATTCCCAGGACAAGGGCGGGCACCTATCATACTTTGCTAGCCATAAGAGCATTGCCCTCGCTGCAAAGTTCCCTCTAAGTAGGAGGCAACCCTTGGCTCTACCGCCACGCCATTACGAGTTAAGATGAGCGCCAAAGAGGCAGTGTTCATCTGCATAGCTCTCTTAACTATTAGGAAGGACAAGCGTTGTTTTTTCAATGCTAGCTACTTTTCTATTTTCAAATGCATTACATGGCTTTGGAGTAGAATATGTCCATGATCCCGCCTCCTTTCACTGTGGAGTCAGCTATATAATTACTGGGTAAGTATCATATACAAAAATTATACATATTTTTATAATTAAATAAGGTTTTGTATACACATACTTACCCATTGATTATATGCTCAGAGCCCACCTGCCTCCCCTCTGATGGACATAATGCATGAAACAGAATGATGTGCTTTGCTAAGTTGTTCTTAGTATTGCTGTTAGGGGACGGCACTGTATATCTACACTGAACAATCGAAGTGCTACCCGCAAAATTTGAATTAGGCTGCCACACGTTGGAAACTATAGCTATATAATTACTGGGTAAGTATATACAAAACCTAATTTTATTATAAAAATATAATTTTCTTGGACGTCCGTCAAAACCGTTAAATGATTTGTGCACCATTTACTATATGCGATATGTACTTTATGCAGAAATAAATATATTTAATTTTGCTGGTATATTTTTCCTACAGTTAAGCCATAAAATTTTGTTGATATGGCAACTACATTATGGTTATTTTCTAAGCAGTCTTTAAATATTGGTAAATTATCTTTGCAGCACATACCTGAGGCAATGTGTACTTTATGTAAAAATAAAAGTTTTAATTCTGTCTGCTGTAGTTTGTATACACTTGAGCAATATAATTGACCACTTTCTCGACATTTATGTGAATTTCATTCCACCGTAAATTTACAGTTTTGATTTACTCTCTAGAGGCAGAACTAATTATCGTTCTTTATTCATGGGTCAAACTGGTACAATAAAACTTGACAACCGTATGGTAAAATGATTGTCATCTCCAACGCTGTACTCCCATATATGCTTCATCCATAGGCATAATATGTATATCAATAATAGCCTAGATTCAATAGCCTATACCTAACAGCCAGTACTTGCTGGTCAGTACTGGTGGTTGAGTTGAGGAGTGAAACAAGCTCATCTTAGGTTAAATCACAGTTTGGGTTTCCAGTTTGAGCCCGGTTGTGGATCCCAGGATTTCGGGACAATTAGAAAATAATCCAGTTATTTCTCGGTAAATACAATTGTTTTTAAGATATATTTGCATCATTAACTATTCAAAGTAAATGTCTGACTTGAATTAAAAGATAAAATCTTAATAATAGGGATAATAAAACACACAGCATTAATTTTTACTGGTACTTTATGGTAAGAATATCAAGGAGTACAACTTTAAATGCGTTACATTGGCAAATTTGGTGTCATTATGCAAAATATAAGCAAGTGATTTGGAATTTTTAGGCAGCATGTATTTCTTGAAATACTAAATAGCTTTGCCCAACAACTAATGATAAAATGTTTTCATACAGAAAATACTCAGAATCCATTTTTTTGACACTAATTAACATCTGTTTTGTAAGCTGGATCAGTGTAATCCACATGTCAAGGCCATGTCTCATTAAATTCACCAGATAAGTTCCCATTGTCACAACCATCTAGAACAAGAAAAAGAATCCCACATAAATAAATTGTAAACAAATAAATCAAAACGACATAAATCAAAAAGTCATATGGAAAAGGGCATCTCTGTAATAAAGGTTTAAAACATAAAAAGACAAAGCCACACTTGGGCTTAAAAGTACGCTTACCCATTCCAGCTATAAGCACACACTAAATTCAAATCAAAACATTCTAAATCAGGGCTGCCTCTAAACGCCCAGGATCTTACTCTCCCATTATGTAGGGGAAATAGCTCGTACGTACACAAGCACGAACTTTATCACAATACTCCATATGACGCCACTGATTCATCACAAGTTCATTGCACTGGAATGGATGCGTGACATCATAATGGTTCATTATCACGCCCATAAAATCTACTCAGAACCAGATTCTTGCTTCTTCCCATGCACGGACATAAGACATGATCTGTTTTGTTGAGGCAGTGACTTCCACCTGGTGCCACCTCAACTGATTACGTCAAGATTTTGAGAGCTAATGCTGAATCTGTCCTTTTAAGACCTCACTTGTCTCCATGGAGTCAAAATGATGATATCTATTGTTTCAAAAATGTCATTGCTCATCACATCCGCTATTCAACCAAAATGATTTGCGGACAATTTTTCGAAAACCAAATATTCGAAAGCAATAGTTTGAATGTGTAATTGTTCGAATTTACAATTGATCGAAATACAAAATATTCGAATAAACAGTTTTTCGAGATGAATATTGTTCGAATCTATAACATACTTTATATAACTATGTCGGATAATATGATTGATGTTAATTAACGATTAATTTAGTTTAAATTTATTAGTTTCCTTAATATATCTTTGCACAATTTATCTTCAAAATAATGTGTTATCGGAAGTAATTCAGTTGAAGATAACTCTTCTACTAAATTTTCAAAAGTTTCAATGCTCTTTCTTCTGGGATAAATGCCAATGCTAATAGCATTCGAATTTTTACTGAAAACTCTCTTCTTCCTGACCCGAGTCTAAAAGAAGGAAATCTTAATTTTTGAAAGTCCTCATATACTGCTCGACTGGGAATATTATATCGTTCTTATGATGCGCTAAGATCCGAAGATGCATTTGCAATTATATAATGAGGGGAATCGCGTGTACCTTTTGCGTCGTCTTTCACTTTTTCAATAAATCTTCGCACTTCTACGCCAGTTGGATCACCTGCATGATTATGTTCTTTAGAAACGGTAACATCTTTTGCTGTTATAGCGCGACATTTACAGTCATTTACAAATTTTATCTTGCATTTGATTGCCTTTAACAAATACATGTCCATTCACTAATAACATGGGCTTTCTTTGTTCACTTTGAACGAACTCGGCCATCATAGGGTTTAAGAGCTTCTAGCACCGTCCAAAATAACAATGGGAACTTTGAGCATTTAAGGATTTGTTAACGATTTATTTTTATGTGTATTTATTTTTCATTTAAGGTAAATAGATTACAAACAATGCGATAAGTTGTTTTAAGGTAATTAAAATACAAACAATGCGATTGAGTTGTTTCTCAAATAACTACACTGGGAGAGAGAGAGAGAAAGTGCTAACATGCAAAATTGCCGTCGGGCTTTTTTCAACAAGTCGACGTTACTCATGAATTCGAACAATATTCATTTCGAAAAACTGCTTATTCGAATATTTGTTATTTCGATCAATTGTAAATTCGAACAATTACACATTCGAACTATTGTTTTCGAAAACAATTTTTCGAATAATGGTTTTTCGAAAAATTGTCCGCACACGCACCAAAATACCTGTTACCGAGGTTTCAACCTCGGTACAGTCTCAAAAGAAAAACAACATATCTGTTAACCTCTTCTCAAAGAAGTATGCTGGTAGCCATGACCTTATAGCAGTATGGCACTCTCTCTCTCTCTCTCTCTCTCTCTCTCTCTCTCTCTCTCTCTCTCTCTCTCTCTCTCTCTCTCTCTCAACCAATCCAACTGACCTCACATGCATTTATTTAAGAATAAAACGGTTAATTATATAAACCAAATTCTCAAAGAAACAAATGTTTAACTGGAAAAGTTAAAATTCAAAATCCAGATATCAAATAACCCTGGGGATCGAACCAAACCCGTCCACCTCTTTCTCTACAATAACTAACATAAGTTTAGCCATAAGATAGGCAACTAGAAAAGTCATGGTCTCCCCACACCATATCCACGGAACTATCGGTCAAGTTCCCATTAAATTCACCAGATAAGTTCCCATTGTCAGAACCATCTAGAACAAGAAAAAGAATACCATATAAATAAATTGTAAACAAATAAATCAAAATGACATAATCAAAGAGTCATATGGAAAAGAGCATCTCTGAAATAAAGGTTTAAAACATAAAAAGACAAAGCCAGACTCGGCCTTAAAAGTACGCTTACCCATTCCAGCTATAAGCACACACTAAAATCAAAGCAAGACATTGTAAATCAGGGCTGCTTCTAAACGCCCAGGATCTTACTCTCCCATTATGTAGGGGAAATAGCTTGTACGCACACAAGCATAACCTTTATCACAAGACACTCCCCATAATATGACGTCATTGATTCGTCCCAAGTTCATTGCACTGGAATAGATGCATGATGTCATAACTGCTCTTTATCACACCCAAGTGATTGCTGCATCTCAAGTGATTGCTAAGCATTTTCGGAGCTAATGCTGAATCTGTCCTTTTAAGACCTCACTTGTCTCCATGGAGTCAAAATGATGATATCTATTGTTTCAAAAATGTCATTGCTCATCACATCCGCTTATCAACCATCGGTCGAAAAAAAAAAGGCAATTTAAAAATATAATATATAGTCTAAGTTAGGCTAGCCTGTAAGAATAATTTAGACTTTCATAGTTAGCCAAGGCTTGGGCTGTAATTCAAGTTAGGCTACCTTTGCTAAGCTAAGGTTAGGCTATGGTCTCCATGGCTCAACACACCCCGCCTATTCCACAACATCTGCATCAATCGTTCCCTGTCATCACCCGTTGCATCATAACGTACCTTTCGTCGTCCGCATTCACCAATGTGTATAGCAACCCTACACAATCACCCTCACGTCTACCCTATACTCGCTTCTTCCTAGTACTCAGCAACGAGGCCACAAAAACCCAAGGATTCTCCATGTCTAAGACCCCGTCGTACACATGCACAGTGCACACTCGCTCTTACCAACTTGCTCGCATCCACATCTTCAACCACATATTCACACTTGTCACTGTTGGTGATCCCAAGATTATCCAGCCACGCAACTTTCACACTAACAACTTCCCTGACCTCGCGCAGTACTTTCACACTCTCTTCCGCAACCAATGGCACCCCTTTCCATACCTTACTGTCTACCCCTCCATCCCTATCCAAGTGCAACTCCCCACGTACATTCCCTTTCATCTGCAACTCAGTCATGTTCGCCCTTGGATGGACCATCATCCCACACTTCTTCAAAAACATATACGTACCCTAGCAACATATACTTGTCATTCATTCCCTTGACCACACAAAACTCACTTTCATCCATCACTACCCCCCTCGATTTATATACTTTCATGCCAACATTCCCACCACAGGCATATACTTAAATTCCCTTCCTTGTACTTCCCCTTTACACTTCCTAACCTCGCACTCACTCCACAACTTATCACATCCATTCTTAAAAAGAACATTGACACTGCAGCCGGTATCAATCAAAGCAACCAATTCACCCCTTTGCACCTTACTTTTACACTCATGCATTCATGGGCTCTATCCCTGTTCCTTCTTCATGCAACAATCCCTCCCGCACATGCATCACCCTTACTGCCCGCATACTAGAGGACCTACCCAACTGAATCCCCTCAACACCTAGTTTCCCGAATTCCCAGGCTGACTCATCCTCTATTGCCTACACTCACTCGCTACATGACCTTCCATTCCACATTCAGCACACTTCACACACTGTTCTTTACACATCCTAGCATAATGCCCATTCTTTCCACAGTTGCCGCAAACCACGCAAACCAAAGTAAAATTGAGGTGCAAAGGAGTGTATTTGGTTGCTTTGATTGATACCGAGTGCAGTGTCAATGTTCTTTATAAGAATGGATGTGCCAGTTGCCGTGTGAGTGTGAACTTAGGAAATGTAAAGGGGAGGTACGAGAATTAGGAAATTTAGGTATGCCTGTGGTGGGAATGTTACGTAAAAATGTAGAGATCGAAGGGGTTGTGATGGATGAAAGTGACTTTTATGTGATCAAGGGAATGAGTGATAAGTATATGTTGTTAGGGTACAGGTTCCTGAAGAAGTGTGGGATGGTGGTCCATCCAAGCACGAATAAGATTGAATTGCATATGAAGGGGAATGTACGTAGAGAGTTGTACTTAGATAGGGATGGAGGGGTAAACAGTAAAATATGGAAGGGGATGCCGTTGGTTGCGAAAGGGAGTGTAAAAGTGCCGCGAGAAGTCGGAGAAGTTGTTAGTGTGAAAGTTGCGTGGTCAGATAGTCTTGAGATTGTCAAAGGTGACAAGTGTGCAAATGTGGTTGAGGGTGTGGATGCGAACAAGTTGGTAAGAGCGAGTGTGCATGTAGATGACTGGATTTTAGATATGGAGAATCCTCGGTTTTTTGTAGCCTCATTGCCGGTGCTAGGAAAAAGCGAGTGTGGGGTATACGTGAAGGTGATTGTGTAGGGTTGTTATATACATTGGTGAATAAGGACGACGAAAGATATGTTAAGGTATGGCAGGTGATGACAGGTAGCGTGAAAGATAGTGATGAGAGGAAGTATGGTGAGTTCAGAGAAATAATTGAGGTGGATGAAAATGTTAGTGATGATGAGAGGGAATGGTTGATGCAGATGTTGTGGGATAGGTGGGGTGCATTGAGTCGTGGTGACGAGGATTTTGATGATCTAAGCTTCCCGAGTTCAAGATAGTTTAAGAAGACGATACCCCCATATATCAGCATCCCCAACACTTTTCTGTGCCTATTACCCAAGAGATTGAGGAACAGTGTGAGGAACTTCAGAGAGTGGGAGTGATCGAGAGGAGCGAGAGTGTTTGGAATAGTCCCATAGTCCCAGTACATAAGCCAGATGGAAGTTTGAGGATGTGTGTGGATTACAGAAAGGTGAATGAAGTGACTGTGAAGGAGCAATTCCCGATGAATGTGGTGTCTGATTGTGTGTATAAGATGCATGAGATGAGAGTGTTCACGAAATTAGATTTGGTAAGGGGCTATTACCAGATGCCTCTAGAGGAAGGGAGCAGGCATGTTATAGCTTTCTCGAGTAGTAGCTGTCAATATCACTTAAAGTGGTTAAGTTTTGGGTTGGCTAACGTGCCTGCTGCCTTGCAGAGGGCGATGAATGTGGTTTTGGCTGGTTTTGATAGAAGGAAGGTGACTGTGTTTATAGATGACGTTTTGATTGCCAGTGAAATTATTGTGGAGAATATAGGACTGCTTGAGAAGGTGTTAGAATGGTTGGAAGAGGTTGGAGTGAAAGAAAAGCTAGAGAAGTGTACGTGGTTGGCTGGGGAAGTGGAATTTCTTGGTCATAAGGTGATTGCAAGTGGCATAAGGAAGAGTGAAAAGTTTGTGGTAAAAGTAAGGGAGTTTCCATGTCCCCAGACCATGCATAATTTAAAGGGTTTTTTGGGTTTGATTGAGTTTGGGAGGAAGTTTGTTAGGGATTGTTCGGGCATAGGGAAGCCGTTGATGAGCGAATGGTGGGAGCATTTGAGAGATTGAAAGAGGAGGCTGTTAGGTCACCTTGGCTTTTCCAGACTACAGTGAGGATGCAGGTAAACTTGACTTGTATACTGATGCAAGTAAGTTTAGTATGGGAGGATGCTTGGTGCAGATGCAAGAGGTGAATGGGGAGGGATAACTGAGAGTAATTGCAAATGTGAGTAAAGCCTTTAATAAAGCAGAGCTGAAGTATTCAGTGGTTGGAGTTGAGCAGGTGAGCTGAAGATTCAGGTTGAGAAGGATTTTGTTGCAGCAATAAGTGTGAAGGCGTGGTGGAATCAAAGTTAAGTGAAAAAAAGCAAGCAAACTCCCCACAGTTATGTTAATCATACAAGCTGACAAAACTCCCCACACAAAACACAAACACATACTCACCTCAGGCTCCAGATACTCAGGGCTAGGCTAGCCAAGGCACAACCACCGCTGACAATCACAACACAAACTAACCAACCAAGAACCACAACCACACAACATAACAACCCAACAAATCACTGAGCTGGTGAACACCAACAGCTCGAAATAACACAACAACCACACGAATTACGCCAGCACAACAACCCGCCAACACCGACACTGCCCCAACCACCACCCACAGACACCGAAATGCATGACCAACCTCTTCCAGTTCACCACAACCAGACAGACACACGCACAACAAGTTCACAACACCAAATCAATCAAATAACACAACAGCAACTGACCATCAAAGGACAAGACTGCTGCCAAAACCAGCTCTATGCCTTCACCGAACGCCTTACTGTTTATGACTCCCGTAACACACTCCTGCCACTGATATACACAACACAGCGCTACAACAGACACACGCTTACGACCGCCATTCAACCACTTCCATTTATTCTTCCACCAACTCTCTCTCTCTCTCTCTCTCTCTCTCTCTCTCTCTCTCTCTCTCGCAACCCTTGGAGACGTTGTCAAATATAAACTACTATCATTACTCCTCCATAGCGTTGAAAGTGTTTTTGTATGGGGTAAAATTTGTCATAAGGACAGACCATCAGCCGTAGGTGTATATGATCAAGGAGTGTGAATGCTAGGATCGTGAGGACGATTGAGGATTTGAGTGAGTTTGATTTTAGATTACAATATGTGCTAGGGAGTAAAAATGTGATTGCTGATGTGTTGTCTAGGATGCATGGTAAGGACAATGGATCGTGAAAAGTGACTGGGATCTGAATATGGTACCTGAGGGGCTAGTTGTAAAAGAGAGGTTCGAAGGGGATGACAGAGTGTGTGAATGTTTGTTTCCAGCATTGAAAGACTTGGTAGGTAAGGGTCTGGTTGAAGAGGTACCCGGTAGTGTGAATGAGTTGCAAGTGAAGTTGATGAGTGATGTGCAGAAGGAAGTGGCATATATGGAGGAACAAGGTGGGGAAAAGGAAATATTGCATAAATTGTTGTCAGCAGTAGCTGAGTTGTTTGGAGTAAAAGTGTTTTTGTATTTTGGATGGGACAGACCGGTTGAGTATCGAGGGAGGATAAGTACAGGTAGTGAGCAATGGGGTTTTGATGATTCAGTGTGGGGAACATGTTTGTAATTGGTTGGTTACAAAAAGGGACTGTGAAGGGGATTTGAGTCAGGATTGCAGAAATGGGGAAATAACTGAGGATGATTGGGATGTGGATAACGTAGTAGTGAAAGCGTGTATGCATGGGACTCAAGGGAAAATGGTGAAATAAATGATAGTGAGTATAGTAGTTTAGTTGACACGGGGACACAAGTTTCCTTAGTGAGTGGGTCAGTAGTGAGTG
Source organism: Macrobrachium nipponense (assembly GCF_015104395.2). Taxonomy (NCBI): domain Eukaryota; kingdom Metazoa; phylum Arthropoda; class Malacostraca; order Decapoda; family Palaemonidae; genus Macrobrachium; species Macrobrachium nipponense. The sequence goes on from NC_061100.1 coordinate 58,247,240, forward strand.
AACTTGAAAGATGCAATTGGGAAGGAAAAAGGCAGTGTACAAGTGTAAGAATACATGGGTTAGGACAAGGAAGTGTTTTAGTATGGGAAGAGGTACGGTTAAAGGTTAGGTTAGGAGATCTTGAAGTAATACATAACTTTGTAATTATAGGAGAAAACGATATGCTGACTTGCTTTTTGATAAGGATAGATTTTCTGAGGATGCATGATATAGGCGTAGATATAGGAAACAGAATTCTTAGAAAGGGGGATAGAAAAATAACTAGGATTCAAGATAATAATGTATTTGTAGCAAACTTTGTGGGTATGATTAATATTGCTAGGAGTGAGAATGATATGTTGAGTGAGGAAGAGATTGAGCAAATGCAAGGCAAGTGCCTGGAGATAAGTATGTTGCAACAATGTGTTTTGGGAGGAGTGCATGTGGAAGACTGGCCATGTGAGTTGGATGTATATAAGAGGGTTGCTAAATAGTTTGTGGTGTGTAAAAACAGTGTACTTTTTGCATCAGGAAGGGGTGTATGGCAGGGAAGTATATGTGCTGGTGTTTTCTGTTGAGTCAGCTGTGAGTATGTGTTTGTTGGTGCTTGATTGGTTTGGGCATATGGGGAAAAATAGTTGTGGGAAAGCATGAGAGAGAGATTGTATGCCCCTGGGTTGAATAATATTTGTATGGATGTAGCTGTCACATGTGAAGACTGTCAGAGGGGAAAGTATCAGAGTGTGCATGTAAGTCCACCTGTGTTGTGATTGCAGATGAAAGAGCCGTTTGAAATGCTTGTGATTGATTGTGTTTCTTTGCCGAGGACTGTGAGAGGACACGTGGGGATAATTGTGATGGTGGATCACATGAGTAAGTTTGCCTATGTTGTTCCCATCAAAGATAAGAGGAGTGAAACTGTTGCATGAATGGTGGGTCAAGTGATGTTGCCTATGTGTGTGTGTGTGTGTAAGCTGGCAAAAATGTTGAGTGATAATGGGCCTGAGTTTGTGGGATGGGAATTTGAAGAAATGTTGAAGGAATGGGGTACTGTGCATGTGTAGTCTACTCCATATATGCCCAGTGCGAATGGTTTGACTGAAAGGACTGTTAGAATGATGCCTGAGATTTTGTGAATGATGAGTAAAGATGATTGGGATATGTATGTGGGACGTGCAGTGTGGCTATATAACTCCACACTGCAGAGGAGTATAGGTATGTCTCCTTGTAAATCTGTGTTGAATTTTGAAAGGATTGTTAGGTCGCAGTTGGGTCTGTCAGAGAGTGATTGCTATTTGTGGAAGAAAGCGAGTTAAAGGTTTGAAAGTTTTAAGATTGGGGTTAAGTGTTGAAAGAGGTGGTTGAGATAGGAAGAATGAATGTGAATAAGGTAAGGGAGAAATTTGAAAGACCTTTTGAGATTCTGGAAGTGGGACTGAGTGGATTGAGTTATGTTTTGGGGAAATTGTGAGTAGGTGGGGGATGGATGAGGTTAGGGCACAACATAACCAGCTACGTAAGTGGAGGGAAGTACCACAGTATGTTCAGGAGACAGTGATGAGTGAATGGTTGAGGGTGAGTAAGTATGAGCAGAGTGTCAGTGAACAAATGGGTCTGGGAGATCGACAGTTAGTGTTGGTTGAGTGTGGAAGAAAGCGGAAGAATGTAGAGAAAGGAAGTGGAAGGAAGAAGTGTGAACGGCGTGGTAAAGGTGTTAGTGGTAGAGTGCAAACGGTTGATAAATCGTGTAATGTGGATGACTTTGAGGGAATGAATGATACTTATAGTGTATGTGGGTTTGAATTAACAGGGATAAGTGAGACTTCAGTGGGAAGGAAACCTAGCAGTAAGGAGGTATTTGAAAGTGTGGATAAATCTTTGCAAGAGTTTGACAGAAGTATAGATGAAGTGAGTGGTTGGTAGCAGAAATAAGGGAGATATTGGGACCAAAGCTTGAGGATGTCAATGAAGTAGTGAATGATATTAGTGAGGGAGATAATGGGAATTTGAGTGAAAGTGGTTTGGAAGAAGTGAATGTTGATGTAACTGAGAGAATGTATGAGGGTCCTCAAACAAGATCCAGGGGGCCTGCATTCAAGCATCCTTAGGTGCTGCGGAAAGCAATTTAGTGTGGGTGTTGCGAGGGTAGGGAGACGTTGTCAAATGTAACGGGGGAGGTAATATGGAGGAGTGATAATGGTAGTTTACATATTTGACATCTCCGATGGCTGCGTGAAAGAGAGAGAGAGAGAGAAATTGGTAGATGAATACATGGGAGTGGTTTGATGGCAGTCGTATATGTGTGTCTGTTGTGGCGATCGCTGTGTATATCAGTAGTGAGCGTTGGGAGAAGTGAGGGTGTCTGTGAGGGGAGCCGGTGCTGGTCAATCAGATTTGGGAGCAGTATTATTGATGGTCAGCTATTTTGTGTTTTTTGAAGTTGTTGTGTTGTGCCTATGTTGTTGAATTTGTTGTGCTTATGAGTTTGTTGTGTTGTAGATGAGTTGTTGGAGTTGTTGGTGTTGATGGTGATTGTTTGTGCAGTGGTCTTTTGTTGTATGATTATTGAATTGTTGTGTTGTTTTTATCCTTGTTCGGTTGTTTGTGTGTTGTATTATGACGGCTAGCCTAGCTATATATCCAGCAGACAGCGGCGCAGCACCTCACCTAGAGTCTGAGATAGTACATGTGTTTGTGTTTTGAGTTTTTTGTTTTTTAGCTTGTGTAATCCATCCACATCATAATATTCTGATAAAGGGCAAACTAGATACTTTAATGTACATTTATCATTAACTTCCAGTTCTAAACCAATCTCCATCCACAATTTCTGGATCACATTCCGATCTTTATAATGGCAATGACTGGGATTCCATATTGGCTGTCGCCGGTAAACAGTGCTAATTATTTCTACCTTCATGTGGACTCCAGCTTGGAGACGCAGGTCTAACTGTGGCTAAAAACAAAACATTTTGTTCCTTGCATGTGCTGTCCGGTAATGCATCTGACGCCACCCACACGCATGCACTGTGTGGGGATACTTGTATTTGAATTATGGCAGTTGATCAAGATGCACAAAACGCTTAGCCATGTTGGACACACGCGACGGATTTGGTGGGGCCTTAGCCTAAGGGTGTGTTCACACCAAATGTGTCCTGTCGAGTCGAGTCACGTC